>NC_039283.1:10546616-10846616 GCF_003368295.1 Carassius auratus
GTGTGTGTGTGTGTGTGTAGATACTAATACATATGTTTAGCAGGCAAAAGATCTAATCTGTTATTAAGAGCATCTCCGGTCTGAGACCCAAGAATTATGGCTCAAATAAGACTTTGGACTACATTCAGCAAGAAGAGTTTTTCCTTAATGACAACAGCACACTCATCTATTCAGAAATCAGTTGCTCCATCACAAACAGAATCATCTCTGTCTCTACATGTCACATAGCATAATTCTCTACAGTCCTGAAGGGAAAAAAAAAAACATTTTCTCATCTTTACAGCTCTGATATCATGTTGAAGCAGCTGTATGAAACACCTCAGGCTCTGAGCTAGACTATGCAAGTATTTCCATTGGACTGCACCCCTTCTGTATCCAGCATGAGAGGATTGATCCAAGCATTTGATTCACAGCACTGATGTAGATCCTTGGCCTGAATGATTGCCTGTTTTAAGGACAGGCAGATACATGTAGCTGTGTGCTGTCCATGGATAAGTTCCCGCACACATAAATCCATACAAAAGAGTCAAATTCAAGCCTTCTTGATTGTTTTTGAGCTTTTCTCTCTGGTTTTCCTCTGAGAACATGAAACTCAGAAGAGTCTTAGTGTCACTCAGAGGTGTGTAAAGTTTTATGTCTTCAAGGTTTGTCATAACTAGTTTAACAGTTTTAGACAGACCACACATACTCCTGCACACGTCACATATACTAAGTGCCAAACCTGGCTTTTGGTGTTTAAATCAAGTTTCTCTGAGCTTCACTGATAAAACTGACATACAAACCAGCTATAAACGAATCATCTGTGATGTTTTGAGCATCTCCTCACTTTTTTATATACTTGTTCTCCATTTGGTGACACATATAGTATATATTTCTAAGCCATGAAAATGTTTGTTTTGTAGTTCCAGTGTTATTATACTTATAATATAGCTAAAACCATAAACATTTTACTTTAAAGACAAAGTTTTTTTTTTTTTTTTTTTTTTTTACTTTTTTTTCTTTAAATAATAAATACATTTTATTTAACTTGATTAAAAATGACTAAATTACAAATTACAATATATATACAATATTATATTAAATTAAATTACAAAAATTACTAAAACTGAAATAAAATGAATAAGATTAAATGCAATTAAAAATGCAAAATGTCACTTTTGACCAATTTAAGGTGTCCTTGTTATAATATAATTTATTTCAAACAAACAAATAAACAAACAAACATTGAATGAATGAATGAATGAATATACAAATCCTACTGACCCCAAAATTTTTAACAGTAGAATATCTCCTGTAAATGTTCTTAATTGACCTGCCATTGGCATATACCAAAAAGTTAATTATGCAATAGGTTTTTTTGGACCCTTTCACAAAACAATTACTTGGATATCTCAGTGGAGACATACTATAGAAATCTATTGCATTTTTATTTTTGATGCTAACTGGAATGAATACACATTAATCCAAACAACTTCTAAACCACACATAGGCGGACAGATTAAGACAATATTCTTTGGTTATCAAAGAAAATAAAGAATATAATATTATTTTAATCTTTGGGGCCAAACCATCCATCTGTAATAACATTTTATTATAAGCAAAATCAGTCACAGAAGTCAAGAAGCTGTGGTTCTGAAACGAGATTTGTTCCCTGTGTTTGAAGTGCTAATGTCAAGTTCAGACTAAGTGATATGCTTATGTGTAATCACTCCCATGCACTGTAAACGTCTCTCATGTTGATCCAGGCACAATTTATTAGAAAAGTGAAGATGCCAGAGATGTGATTTCAGACGTGATGAACAGAAAATTAAAACGAATAATAAATTTTATAGACTGTAAGCTCAGCAAACATCCATCTATGCAAGATGAACTTGTTTTGATTTGCCAGGAAATATATTGCACTTTAAAGTTGCTGGAAAGAGAAATTTGACTTTAAATGTTGTATAATTCATTAATCAGCAAGCATGATTAATATTGCTCAAAGTAAGGGTTGGGCATTTGAAGGAATACTTTAACTTATATGTAAAACCTGTTGCTGCAACTCATCTTGCAAGAGTTTTCTAAGCAATCAAAATTATGATTTTACCCGTGCAGATAAAAAATTTAATGGACAAATAAAATCCCACAGACTTGAACTGAAACAAGAGTGTGAGAGAAGTTGATAGAGTGTCACGGTTGGTAAACCGTGGCCTCGGGTTTTGCACTATGTGGGTGGAGTGTGTGTGTGTCTTGCGTCAGCACTGATTGTTTCATGTGGGCGTCTCCGTTAATTGTTCATTATCACCAGCTGCTACTCATTACCCAATCCCTACATATTGCCCTGTCTTCTGTCTTGTGTTTGTCAGAGCATTGAATGCAGTTCCAGTGTTATATCCTTATCTCTCGTTCTCGTTCCCATTTCATGTTTCTTTTTGTCGTTGGATTGTCTTCGTCCTCTGAACCCCATCCACTCCTCACCTTCCACGGACTTCACACCTCATCTTCACGGCTCGCTCACCGCAGTTCCTGCGTCATGCTCTCCTGCTGCCTGCCTACTGACCACTCCCGCTGTGCTACCCGCACCGCCCGTTCACCGGGCCATCCCCGAGAACCACTACCGGCCCGAACCTTGCCTTCCGGTGCCGGAAAGCTACTCTGGTGTGCACAATTACTGCAGAACATTCTTGACAAAATGTTCCATGCATTTCTCTCTACAGCCCCGCACCTTTGAGACTGAGGAGTCCAAGGTGGCGTTTGTCCTGACGCTACTCTCCGGTAGAGCTGCTCTGTGGGGGATGGCGGAGTGGGAGAAACATGACAAATGTTGTGCCTCTTTCTACTCCCTCTACGATGAAATGAAGAGGGTGTTCAACCAGGCTGTGGTCGGCAAAGAAACTGCCCCGAGAGCTTGCGGATCTCAAGCAAGAAAATCACTCTGTGGCTGACCATTCCATCCAGTTTCGCACCTTGGTGGCTGCGTGCAAGTGGAATGAGGAGGCGCAGATATGGCGAGATATGTTCCTGCGTGGGTTGGCCGACCGTGTTCACAAAGAGATCTACCTCCTCGAGTTGCCAACCAGTCTCAATGGACTCATCAACTTGGCGCTCCGCATGGATGCTTGGATTGACCGCCTGGGGCATAGACCAGTCACAGATGCCTTCTCGTCATACTGGAGAGTGGTAACTCGAGCCAGGAGAACATGGTCGGTCCCGTCGTCGATCACGAACCCATGCAGGTGGGTAGAGCTCGACTGACCCGGAGGAGAGAGAGAGGTGGAGGTCCCAAGGACTATGCCTTTACTGCGGTGACTCTGGACAACTTCTGCTTGCATGTCCGGTAAAAGAGTCAGCCCGGTATTAATTTTGAGGCTACTATCGGGTGGGATCTCCGCAGGGAAGTCCTCAACATCATCAACTCTCCTTCCGGTGAAACTGCGGTGGGCCAACAACACTAACACCTGTCACGCCCTTCTGGATTCAAGGGCCAAAGGCAATTTCATTGACACTAACCTTGCACATCACCTGAAACTTCCAATCCTTCCCCTGTCACATCAGATTACTTTCAGCGCACTCAATGGCCAGGAACTGCCGCACGTAACCCACACTACAGGACCCATGACTCTCCTCACCTCTGGCAATCACACCAAAACCCTTTCCCTTCTCCCCATGGACTCCCCTGTGGCACCTATTGTGTTAGGTCAACCCTGGCTGGTCACGAGTGGATTGGAGATCCAACGCCATCACCTTGTGGAGTGAACGTTGTCATGAGTCTTGTCTTGTTTCTGCTTGTCCTGCTGTGTCTGTTTCTGTCTTTCAGGAGGAGACTACGGTTTTGTCAAATGTACCCGCGGAGTACCTGGACCTGAAGGAAGTGTTCAGTAAGTCCCGTGCTGCTTCTATCCCTCCGCATCATCCCCATGACTATGCCATAGAGTTAGTTCCAGGTAAGTCCCCACCTAAAGGCAAACTCTACTCTCTTTCCATTCCGGAGAGGGAGGCCATGGAGAAATATATTTCTGATTATCTGGCATCGAGGTTCATCCGCATCTTCTCCAGCGGGGACGGGATTCTTTTTTGTTGTTAAGAAGGATGGTTTACTGCGACCTTGTATTGATTACAGAGAAATGAACAACATCACGGTAAAGAATACCTATCCTTTGCCTTTGATGTCTTCAGCATTCGAGAAGTTACAGGGAGAATCCATCTTCACAAAACTGGATTTACATAACGCTAATCATTTGGTCCGCATCAGGAAGGGGGATGAGTGGAAAACCACCTTTAACACCACTAGAGGGCACTTTGAGTACTTGGTGATGCCGTTCGGTCTCTCCAACTCGGCAGGGGTTTTCCAAGCAATCGTGAATGATGTGTTGAGAGACATGGTAGATCAGTTTATATATGTTTACTTGGATGACATACTGATTTTTTCCTCAACTCTCCAAGAACACGTGCAACCCGTCAGACGAGTGCTCCAGAAATTACTAGAGAATGGGCTTTTTGTCAAGGCGGAGAAATGCGTATTCCATGCACAGTCTGTTCCCTTCCTAGGGTACATCGTCTTGTTTGAGGGAATATGTATGGATCCTGACAAGGTTAAGGCTGTGATAGATTGGCCAAGTCCAGATTCCCATAAGACCCTACAGCAGTTTCTGGGTTTCAGATTTTTAGCCACATTTTATTCGCAATTTCAGCCAACTAGTCTCACTTCTGACCAACTTCTGACCCCCGGTAGTGCATTCAGGTGGTCTAATACAGCCAAAACTGTATTTTCCAACCTCAAGAGCAGCTTCTTTCAGCTCCCATCTTAGTAGCCCCTGATCCCACACGTCAGTTCATGGTGAAGGTCGACGCATCAGAGGTGGGAGTAGGGGCAGTTCTTTCCCAATGTGCTGCCTCAGACGACAAGATGCATCCTTGCACGTTTTTTTCTCATCATTTATCTCCCACTGAACGTAATTATGACATTGGTAAAAGAGAGTTGTTGGCCGTCAAATTAGCATTGGAGGAGTGGCGTCATTGGTTAGAGGGGTCGGGGGTACCTTTCATTGTCTGGACCGATCACAAGAACCTAGAATATATTAGAACTGCCAAAAGACTCAACTCCAGGCAGGCTCGGTGGGCACTTTTTTTCAGTTGCATTGATTTTTCCCTGTCATACTGCCCGGATTCCAAAAAAACATCAAAAACCAGATTGTTTGTCACGTCTTTTTGATCCTTCCTTCCCGCCCTCTAATGATATGTATAAATTGATAGCCTGAATGCACTGTAAGTCGCTTTGGATAAAAGCGTCTGCTAAATGCATAAATTTAATTTTTTTAATTTAAATTTAATGGCATGACAGTTGTTTTGACCATAGTGGACCGATTCTCGAAGTCGGCACATTTCATTCCCTTGCCCAAATTACCTTCAGCCAAGGTCAGCCACGGGCCTTTCCCTGTTTTTCCTAGTCTGGAACCTGATGACACGGAGGATTCATCCTGCCTTCCTTGTATCCAAGATTAAGCTCATGTTTTATTCATGAATTAACCTTGAATTAACCGTTCATTGTTCATTATCACCAGCTGCTACTCATTACGCAATCCCTACATATTGCCCTGTCTTTCGCCTTGTGTTTGTCAGAACGTTGAATGTAGTCCCAGTGTTATATCCTGATCTCTCGTTCCCATTTCATGTTTCTTCTCATCGGTGGATTGTCTTCGTCCTCTGAACCCCATCCACTCCTCACCTTCCACGGACTTCACGCCTCACCTTCACGGCTCGCTTACCGCAGTTCCTGTGTCACGCTCTCCTGTTGCCTACTCACCACCATATCCTGGATCACCATTGAACATTGTCACTCCTCGGATCGCTACCAGACCTACAGAACTCACCCAGCCTCCTGTCTCGTTGTTATTTGTTTGTATGACTGTTTATTAAATGTCTTCTTTAACTCGCACTTGCTTCCTCACCTCCTTCCAGTCGTTACATAGAGACCATTGGTGGCTATGAATCTATGCTCTACTTAGGCTTTAACAGGTGTTAGTAGAGTTATATATACAGTATATGATTGAAAATTAGCATTTAATCTTTGCTAATGTCACCCCAAAATGACAATTTGCTGAACGTATGCTCATCGTCAGGCGATCCCAGATGTAGATGTTTGTATTTTGTTTCTTTATCAGGTTTGTAGAAATGTAGCATTGCATCAGTGTCTCATCAATATATGCTCTGCAATGAATTGGTGCCATCAGTGTCAGATAATTGGTGCCAGACAGTGTCAAGCTGATAAAATCATCACAATAATCCGCAGCACTCCAATCCATCAGTTAATGTCTTGTGAAGACAAAAGCTGTGTGTTTGTAAGAAAAAAATCCATCAAGACGTTTTAAATGTAAACTGTCACATCTATCCAAATAATCCATAAACCATAATAATTCTTCCAACTGTACTTTGAATAAGAAATTCAATTTAAAGTGTGAGGAAATATTGTAGTGTAAAAATTACATTCACATATATTTTAGTTTTACCATAAATGCTTGTCAGTTCATTTAGCAGGAACACTTTAACCATAATTCAAAAACAATTAACCCCTAATTTTCTGCTTATTAATAGTTCGTAAGGTACTTAAGTTTAGGTATGGTGTATTGAAAATATGGTCATGGAGAATAAGACATTAAAATATGCATTATAATACTAATAAACAGCCAATATTCAAGTGATACGCATGCTAATAAGTAACTAGTTAAAGAATTGTGAGAACTAGTGAGAATTGGCCCCTATACTAGAGTGTTACCGAAATGACATATGAAAAGATGTACTTAAGTACTATTTGAGTGTTTCAAAAAGGTCATCATAGTTTATCTAACTGCATTTCATAAACATTAAATCTGTTTGTATTTAGCAAATGATAGGATGCATGTCTTGTTGGTAATACATTGCTTTAAAGTATCCCATAATTTTACAGCATTGGTAAACAAGTGAATTGTTGAAATGATTTGAACTGACCATTTTGCTAAGCTATTAACATGGTTACTTGCATGCACCAAAGTCATTGATATGGTAGTTATCATTCTATTAAATTATCTACTGGTTTAAAACTACCAGACAATTATTTCTTAATAGCTACCAGAAAAAAAAAATATTTTGCCTAATCTGTGGCTCAAATGTTCACTGTCCTGCAGCACAAGCCTATTTATTTACATTCATGATTTATAGTCGGCAAAAACGAAGTAGTTTAGAGTGAGTCGCGGCTGGCTTGAATGAGCAGAGGTGGGTGGCTCGAGAATGGTGCGGCTGGTGGATTCTACGAAGGAGTGTACCTTGGTCTTGCAGCAACCACATGTGACGAGCCTGGGCTGGATGCTTCGTCCACAGTGAAAGCCGATCTGGCGATCCACAGTGCAAATTTGATGTATTTCATCAGCGACCAGCATGGATCAGCTCTAGTCATGACGAGGCAGACATCATCCTCTTTTGGAAGGACAAACATATCAGCTTTTCTTTCACAGTGAAACACACAGTGTCTATACGACATGGCGGTGGCAGCAACAACACACTCTTCATGCACCAAGAGCTTGTAAGACTTAAAAGAGAAAGGAAAAATCGCATCATATGGCCACATTCAATTTTTAGACTTCAAATAATTAGCTAATAATAATAATAATAATAATTAATTATTATTAATTAATAATAATAGAACTTTTGATTCAATTATTGAATTAATGAACAAATAAGTTTTCACAATTTGATATTTAGTTCAGTGTTAAATGCTGCTGCTTTGTGTTTTTATTTGTAAAATTCAATATAATTTTCTGAGTGAAAGTTGTTTTTACGTATTTTTTAATGTAAGTTTTTGTTAACTAATGTTGTTTAGTAATGTGAACAAATAGAACCAATTCATAATAAAGAAAATCTATCTTTTATTATTTATATATTTAAAATAATCACAGGAGACACTATTAGAAAAGCTGTCCTAACGTAAATGTAGCTAATGTAATGTTAATTACATGCAATTTTTTTTTTGTCTGAAAGGCAAACAAAAAAGAAAACAGATGTCAAACAAACAATTTTAAGCTCCACAGAAACAGAATCTAAGGAACAACTGAAAGTCATGCATTGAACCCTGATGCACATTTAAAAATGCACTGGCTGCTGAACAAATAGAGCTTCTCAAACACTCAGTCCACAAATAGTGCTTTCAGCCAATGTATAGTTTACATTAAATTAAAATGCTAAGAATACATCATGAACAACTTCCAAGTCAGTAGTACAAACAGAGCAGAGACACTGTATTATTTTGCACAGTATTTCAGGAAAGTAAATAAATATGATCTCGGAGGTCTGGAAGTGGAGATTTTCCAGGGAAAGTTTTAATATAACATCTGCTTCCTATAATGAAACATGACAGAATGCAGTTCAGGTCAAGCCTCCCAAGCTGTTAATAAACAGTGATACATAGATGGTAAATGGACTGCATTTATATAGCACTTTCAACAGACCACATGGCCATCCAAAGCACTTTACCTCACAATTTGCCTCACATTCACCCATTCACACGCTCATTCACTCACCAACTGCGGTGTCTGCCATTCAAGGCACCCTCCAGCTCGTCGGGAGCAGCCGGGGTTAGGCGTCTTGCTCAAGGACACCTCGACACTTGGTCAGGTGGAGCTGGGAATTGAACCACCAACCTTCCGGTTTGTAGACAACCTACATGAACCACTGAGCCACTGCCGCCCCATGATGTTTTTGTTCTTACCAAAATCTAACCTCTAAAATATCCAAAATACAAGATATCAAATGTTTGTGCTGTTTCCTTTTACCTGTATGGTTGATATACATATTATTAAATATGACATATCATGGCGTGTTCAGGATTCCATTAACTTTTTTGGCTCATTAAAAAAAGAGACGATTTCAACTTTTTTTTTTTACCACAAAATGTAACTTAAAACGCCTGCAAGCTGAAAAAAGCACCAGGCCCAGACTGTTTTACACCAGCCTGCCTAAATCTAGTAGCCTGGTAATACCAGACTCTGCTACTTCACTTTGCTTCGTAGACAGAGTCTGGAATGGCATAATAGAGAAGTGTTTTCTCTCTCGCTAGGGGGCGCTTGTCTGAAGTTTAAAATCAATGGTTACCCGTAAGCCAATCAGATACGTTTAGTTATGACGTATGTTATGCGCCTGTACAGCCGCATCGAAGCACAGACATCATGCATCGAACTCAAATCTATGATTGAACTTCCACTGTAAACCTGTTGTAAACACATGATGATGCGAGCGAAATACCGGAGTGAACATGGCTGTAAACGACTTTTGCAGTTTGAAAAAGAGTTGAATGTTCTCCATAACAGAGCGAATTGCATCCCGTGTCTCGTTTCCCATTTCCGCGGTCGTTTCGGTTTTCGATTTCTCTAACCTACAATGTAAAACTCGGCGCTTAGCATCTGCGACACGGCTCTCAGCCCGCCCTCTGTTCGTTGATTTGCCCGGCTGTTTTCAGACCGGTGGCAAAAAGAAAGCTCTGACGCTGTATAAGACTGAGTACAGAAGCAAAATTAAATTGAGCCGAAGTAGGAAGTCTACTTAATCCTGTGCTGACCTGCTGGCCCCCATCTTCACACAGATCTTTAACAGATCGCTGGAGCTGTGCGAAGTCCCTTCATGCTTCAAACGCTCCACCATCATCCCCATCCCTAAGAAATCCAAAACTACAGGACTAAATGACTACAGGCCTGTGGCTCTAATGTCTGTGGTCATGAAGTCATTTGAAAAACTGGTGCTGGCCCACCTGAAGGACATCACTGGGCCCTTGCTGGATCCTCTTCAGTTTGCAGAGCAAACAGGTCTGTGGACGATGCAGTAAACACTGGACTGCATTATGTTCTGCAACACCTAGATAGACTGGGGACTTATGTGAGGATCCTGTTTGTGGACTTCAGCTCGGCCTTCAACACGATCATCCCAAACCTCCTCCTGCCCAAACTAGCTCAGCTCTCCGTGACCACCTCCGTCTGTCAGTGGATCAACAGCTTCCTGACAGACAGGCAGCAGATAGTGAGGCTGGGAAAATACACATCCAGCATCCGTACAATCATGATGGAAAATTTTTTTTTATGCGTGGTTAGTGAAAAACTAAAAATGTTAAATCACTTGAATAAGGCCATTAAACACATACAGAACATTGGTTCCCAGGACTTTTGAGAACTGGAGCCTGTAGTCTAGAATTGTTCTAAATTATGTGAAAATCATAAATCTGATTTTCTAAAAAAAACAACAACAACACACATTTATTGTTATTATTATCATTACTATCATCATTATTATTGAGAATATTTTTTCAGGTTTTTGTGTGTGTGGGGGGGGGGGGGGGTAAATTGAAAGAACAGCATTGTTTGTTACAGTTACATTTATTTGTTACATTTATATTATTTACACCAAGCTTTTGAATAGTATAGTAGTGTATATTGTTATTGAAACTTCATAATGTTTCACTTGATTGTACACTTAGTCAGGAATTATAGTTTGGAAAAAGTCTAACTAGTAAAATGTTTACATGTTATGTGAAAACTAGTACAAGTATATAAATAAATAAAAAGAGACTTTCTCATGTTTATGATCTCTGCTGAATAAAGCGCTTCTTTCTTTTTTCTGAGGAAATCTCAAATCCAGATGTAATCCTCATCTTATTTTCTTGGGGTGAAGTCTCGCTGCGTTGTCTGCTGTTGTGTGGGCGTATTCAAGCAGCGCGCTTCAGTGAAACATTATAATCTCAATAGCGCGTTCAGCGCAGGGCATGGTCGCATTAGAAAATAATGAAGATCAGCGCAATAAAAAAGGCTACAGCACACCTTGTTTCTTTTCTTCATTTTATAAATGCACAAAGTTTTGTTGTTATTATGTCTGAATACAAAAATAAGTAGACCCATTACAGACTCGATTGATGTATTGCTCTTATCTGTACGATCAAAACTGAAAGTGTAATTTAAGTTCTTTTCGGGCTTATCAGGAGAAAATGCCTCATAATGCGTATACGCGTGAATCGACTCCCTAAATAAAGGTCTGTATCCAATGCATGAATGACTGAGAATGCAACTGATTGATTTCTACTGCACTGCATGTCAAGGTGACCGTTATAAATTATGTTTGAACAGACACATTCTATAAAATAAATAAATCATTGAAAATTCAACTCACCCTGTATTACATTTATAACACATTATTGACATATTATTTTATGTTTAACTTTGACATCAAAATATACACTCATTTAAAATCTGATGACACATTCCAAAAAAAGTTGGGGCAGGGCCAATTTAGGATAAATAGCAATGTGACCAGATGAATTAAGAAGTTTATATGAAACAGGTGAGGTAGAAACGCCTAGCCATCAAGAGCAAGGATGGTTCGAAGCTCGCCAATCTGCCAATAGAATAAGCAGTCTGAGAACAACATTCCCTAAAGATAAATCAGTAGGAATTTGGGCATTTCAATTTATTCAGTGCACAATGTAATAAGGGGTTCAAGGAATTTCGGTGAAATCCCTCAGACGTCACTGTCTCAAAAACCATCATGTTTCTATATCCTGACGTGGGCTCGGGAATACTTTGATAAACCCTTGTCAGTGAACACCATTCACCGCTGGATCCACAGATGGCTTTACTATGCAATGCAGAAGCCATACACCAACACGGTCCAGAAGAACCACTTCTTCAGATCCAAAAGTCAGCCTCTGTCATGGTAGGGGGTTGTGTCAGTGCCCATATGTGAAGGCACCATTAATGCAACAAGTTATGTACACATTTTGGAGCAACATATGCTGCCTTCCAGACATCTTCTTTTCCTGGGACATCCCTGCATTTTCCAGCAGAACAACACCAAACAGTATTCTGCCTGGATTACAAGAGTGTGAGTGTAATCAGAGAGTGCGGGTGCTAGCATGGCCTGCCTGCAGTCCTGACCAGTCTCCAATTGAGAAAGTGTGGTGCATTATGAAGCAACAAAATAAGGTACACTGTAAAAAATTTCTTGTTGTTTTTACAAAAACTTTTTGGCAGCTGTGGTTGCCAGAATAATTTTGTAAAAATACAGAAAACTGTAAACACATTTATGTCAAAAACTGTTAATTTTACAATATAAAGCTGTAATTTACAAACAAGAAAATGTGAATATAAACCAGTAAATTCAACAACACACAAAATTAAATCTGTTTTGTACCTTGAAAATACTGACAACCACCATAATAATAAAGATGGTACTGTATAAGAGAAAGCCACATGAAGTATCAAAGCTCATCACAAGTAGCTTCACCACAAGCAGAAGTATATATTAACATATAGAAGGTGCACATTTATGGAAACACAAAACACCATCATGGTAACACACGTGATACTTAAATAATGCAAAAAACTTTCATTAAGCAACAGAAGATGTAACATAAAGCTCAAATGTACATAACTGATAACAAGAACTATTTAAAAACATGATTATTTAAACAAAATACTTTCAAACGTGGAGTGTCACGCATGGAATTCTGGGAATATCAGTTTACAGTTTTAGACTGTAAATTATACATTGATTTGTTCTTTTTTTACTTCTAAAAGCTGTATAATTAACAGAATTTTACTGTAAATTTACATTAAATGCTTTGTTAGATCTTTTACAGTTTTTCCCTGTATATAGTATGGGAACTTACTGTTAACCTATTATCAGTTTTTTTCCGTAGCGTTTTTACAAAATTTTACAGTTAAAATTACACTTATTTTTTACAGTGTATCTAAGGAACTTTACAGTCGTGCAGCTGAAGACATGAATAATGAATGAATGGGGGGAAATTCTGCTTGCTAAACTTAACCAAATGTCGCCTTTAGTGGCTAGATGCATAATAAGTGTTAATAAAAGAAAAGGTGATTTTAAACAGTGGTAAACAGTCGACTGTCCCAACTCTTTCAGAATAGGGGCAAAAAATATTCAAACATGCATTTTGCAAGATTGAATTCATACAGAGATTATCAGCTTAATGTCTCTTGTACTGTCTATTTATTAATATCGTTTTTGTGTGTAAATGGCCTTTGCTGCAGGGTTGGACATCATTCAAAGTCACCTGTTGGTGGCACTTTATATCGGTCAATGTCTGTAATCTGCATTAGTTAACCTTCCTCTTCTGTGCATCAGGTAGATTCTGTGTGTTGTTCATCTGCTCTAGCATCTCTTCTCTGATCTCTAATTCCACACCTCTAGTCTGTTTGTTGTCTCTTTCTCTTGCTCATTCTCACAGACAAATTCAGTGTCTCCTGTGAGGGTTTGGTGATGCCTATCTTACACAGCTATATTGAGAGTCCCCAGCGAGTCAACATAAGTTATTAAAAGACCCAATGTAATTTCACTTCTCAAGTGTTTATTGCTGCCACCAATAATTTCTGTCCAGTGGTGTGTGTATTTATCACACAACACAGTGAACTGCTTTGCTCTTAAAGGAATAGTTCACCCCAAAAATGAAAGTGTAGATGAATTTGTTTGTTCATGGGATCTGACTTGGAGAGAAGAAGCATTCCAACACTTGCTCAAAAATGTGAGTCCAAACAGCTGATAAAACATAAGAATAATCCACACCACTCCAGTCTATCAGTAAACATCTTGTGAAGGGAAAAGCGGCATGTTCGTAAGAAACAAATCCATCAAGATGTTTTAAATGCAAACTGTTGCTTTAAACGTTTAGGAGAAAAATATGATCAAGCACCATTTACAAGCCAAAACAGTTCAAAACAGCTCTAAACAAATGTGAGTGGATTTTGATATGAGAGGAAAACAGGAGATGGAGTTTTTCACTGGAGGAAGTGCTATTATGGATTATGCATAATTTTAGCCAGAAGCGATGGTTTGAAGTTAAAACCTTTTGATGGATTTGTTTCTTACAAACACACAACTTTTGTCTTCTCCAGATGTTCACTGATGGACTGGAGTGCTGTGGATTATTGTGATGTTTTTATCAGCTGTTAGGACTCTCATTCTGACGGCACCCATTCACTGCAGAGCATCCATTTATTAGAGAGTAATGCAATGCTACATTTCTCCAAATCTGAGGAAGAAACAAACTCCTCTACATCTTGGATGGCCTGAGGATGTTTCTAAAAAAAATCATTTTTGGGCAAACTATTCCTTTTGTTGTAACTAAACCTCAAAAGTAACTGTTATAAAGCTCTCTACATATGAAACAATTAACTTTGAGTGCATGCAACTCGATTCCATGACTCCATTCACAGCGTTTTACATAATCATGTTGCTAAACTTTATTTATAATAAAGGTTTTGCTTGCCAGCTGGCCTTGATTTATCTGTTATAGTGCATTTATCTGTGAAGTATTTTAGAAGATGCCATAATCACACTGCCTAGTTTTAGAACAACCTTCATGTTGGGAGTGTTGCTATGATACCTTATAATACATCCTAAATAGGCAGCTCACTAGGTTCTGGATCTAAAATACTGTATGTTTATAAAGGTTAGTGGAAAGAATGCTTTTGCTATTCATGTGTTTAGAGATACAGATGTACTTCCAAACTGTTGCAGTAAAAGTAGAAATATTTGGAAGCAGATAATAAGAACATCAGCAAAACAATATTTGAACTTGAGCAAAGGAAATCCATCTGCTTTCTTCTTTAAACTTTCTTCTTGTTTCAGGACACATTTTCACTTTCAAAAAAGACATTTTCTTGCCATTCTTTGTACTGCCTCATATAAAGATACACATTCACTCTCTTTCCAGGCCCAGATGGCTTTAGCAAAACTATTCAATGTGTCATTCTCTGGGATTCCACACTTCTAATAATGTGGATATAGTTACAGGTGCTTCCCTTTAGTTTAGTTTTGATAATAATAATAATAATAATAATAATAATAATAATAATAATAATAATAATAATAATAATAACAACAACGATAAATAAATAAAAAGTATTCAATGAAAATATGAAAAAATATATTTGAGTCTTTCTCAGAATAGCAAAAGTATGTAGAAATTATCAACACAAATAATTTCTCCAGTTTAATCAGGTTTTGCTCTGAGCATGTGTATTTAAAATGAGTTTTTCTTGCTGTATTCACATTATGACGATAATATCAAAACTGTTTTAAAAAGTACAAAAACAGAAAGGTACAGTAATTTATTTTATTAATTAATGTATTTACAATTTCTGAGTGAAAATTTTTTTTTCAGTATATTGGTAATTTTCTGCCAGGACATTATCCTTTAAGTTATTTTAACCGTAAAACATAATACAACACAACCCAGTGGGCACTTTGATATAAATTTGACATCAAATATTAGTCAAGACGCTGTAACATCATTTTAAATTTGGTGTGACAGCAATTTCTGCCAGTGGTATTTGGGTGAAAATAGGAAGTTAATGCCACACTGAAATTGGTTTAATGTATTTGTAGGCCAATAGTTTCAAAAGTTTTTGACCTCAGTTTGATTTGCATTTTTGACCTTTTTACTTCAAACTGATGTCTTTTTAACATCAATTGCCTACTGGAAATGCATAATTCAAAATACAGCTAAAATACCTGGAAAAATCAGTACTGGGTTTCCCTGAATCAACTTCAAATCAAGCGTTTGAGCCGCGTCTGACTCCAGATGAGGCCTGATGAGATTAAATCCTCCCAAAATGCATCTCATTCCCTCTTGTGATCTCTCTGCAGCTTTGGTGGGACTTGAAGCTGCCCCTTATTAACTCGAGGCCCCGGCCTGATTGTGTCAGTGTTGACCGTGACCGAATGAAAGGGAACCTCTTTCTTACGTATGTAACCCTTGTTCCATGAAGGAGGGATCAAAGCATTACGTCCCTCATGCAAAAACCGTGAACTGAGCTGAATGCCAGGATGCATTCTCGGCTCCTCAGCACAAACCTGGATGAGTGGATGCACGCCGTCATCTTATTCTTAGTCATCTAATTTTTAATTAAAATATTTGGACCTATATACAGTATAGTAATTCAGGTTCAGGTTTAAATGGTTTCATAGCTTAAAATAAATAAATACAATTAAGTACATAGTTTTTTTAGAGTGTACTATTTTCACTTTTAAATGATTGTAAAGCACAGTATTAAAAATAACTGCTACCGTATTTAACAGAACTGTATTTAATATGGTTTAAAATTTTTAATATTAATATTGTTCTTTACATTTCAGGACATTCTTGTGCAGAGGTCACTAAAATCGGTCCTGGAGGGCCATTGTCCTGCAGAGTTTAGGTCCAACCTGGCTTGCCACACCTGCCAAAAAGTTTCAAGTATACCTACTGTACTGTAGTAAAACCTTGATTAGCTGGTTTAGATGAGTTTGATTAGGGTTGGAGCAAAATTTAGAAGAACACAGGCCCTCCAGCACTGAGTTTGGTGACCCCTGTTCTGGTGGATTGTGAGGTGTGAAGGAGTGTGTCATGTTTGTTTATGATGGTGCCTGTGTTGCAAATGCCATGTATGCCTATTGTAAACATTTGATTACACACTGTTGTGTTCAGGGAACACCTGATCCGGTGCACTCTTCTACTCCGAGCTTTTCTACACATAAACTCAGATGACATTTAGTGTGGCACTGTGGAGTGACTCACTCTGTGTCTGCTGTCTCTGTGGAAACCTCTAAGAGCGCGAAAGGGACCATGATTCTCCTCCAGCATGCAGAAATGACCTTATTAAAGCAGCTGTGTGCTCATGTCTGATCGATGACAGTTGATAAAGAGGGAAAGAGGAAGAGTAAAACCAGCAACAGCGTTACATTTTCATTCTCATTACTGCCAGCACCACTTCCTGTTACTGATACTTAGGGTTAGTGGTTTGAACAGACCTTTAACTTCAACTATTAAACATTTGAGTGCATAATTGTCCAGCATCACAGTGAATGCTTCACAGTGCTTCACAGTGAATTAATGATTAATCATCTTATTTGGGGAGACCCTTACCAAAAAGAAGTATCCTTCAAGTTTATTTTATTAAGTATACTTAAATAAAGTTCAATTATAGTTTTAAGTACACTTTATGTACAAACCCGATTCCCAAAAAGTTGGGACACTGTACAAATTGTGATATGGCAAATAGTCTTAGTGTTTATACTTGACTAACTGGGGCCCAGGTCAGGAAGCAGACAGACTGGCTAAACCGACCGTCTGCTAGCTGCATCCCGTCACAGAGGTCAGTTAATTCTCAGCACATAGAGACTCTTTCACCTAGATATCACACTATAGAGACTGTGTCTGTTCCCTGAAGTAGAAAATACAAAAAACGTCGCAACCAAGTTAAGAGTAAAAATTTAATTGAGGTTCAACAAATAAAACACAGATGCAATACAGATAAACAAATGATAAAGCTTAGCTTATTGAATATCAGATCCCTTTCTACGAAAACACTTTTTGTAAATAATATAATCACTGATCATAATCTATATGTGCTCTGTTTGACAGAAACCTGACTAAAACCTGATGATTACATTATTTTAAACGAGTCCACCCCCAAGATTACTGTTATAAACATGAGCCGCGTCTAAAAGGCAAAGGGGGAGGTGTTGCTTCAATTTATAACAACGTTTTCAGGATTTCTCAGAGGGCAGGCTTCAAGTATAACTCGTTTGAAGTAATGATGCTTCATATAACATTATCCAGGGAAACCAATGTTAATGATAAATCCCCTGTTATGTTTGTACTGGCTACTGTATACAGACCACCAGGCCACCATACAGACTTTATTAAAGAGTTTGGTGATTTTACATCCGAGTTAGTTCTGGCTGCAGATAAAGTTTTAATAGTTGGTGATTTTAATATCCATGTTGATGAAAAAGATGCATTGGGATCAGCATCTTGCTCAGCAGCAAAAATAGTGGAGCAATATCAGAAAGGAGTTTCTCAGAGAAACAATTGCAAAGAGTTTGAAGTTATCATAATCTACGATGCATAATATCATCCAAAGATTCAGAGAATCTGGAACAATCTCTTTGCGTAAGTTCAAGGCTGGAAAACCATACTGGATGCCCGTGATCCTCGGCCCTTACATGACACTGCATCACATACAGGAATGCTACTGAAATGGAAATCACAACATGGGCTCAGGAATACTTCCAGAAAACATAGGTAAAAAAAGAAGCCATATCTAAACATGATCCAGAAGCACAAGCGTTTTCTTTGGACCAAGGCTCATTTAAAATGGACTGTGGAAAACTGGAAAACTGTTCTGTTGTAAGACGAATCAAACTTTGAAGTTCTTTTTGGAAAACTGGGACGCCATGTCATCCGGACTAAAGAAGACAAGGACAACCCAAGTTGTTATCAGTACTCAGTTCAGAAGCCTGCATCTCTGATGGTATGGGGTTGCATGAGTGCGTTTGGCTTAGGCAGCTTACACATCTGGAAAGATGAGCACCATCAATGCTGAAAGGTACAGTATATGCAAGTTCTATAACAACATATGCTCCCATCCAGATGTCATCTCTTTCAGGGAAGACCTTGCATTTACCTACATGACAATGCCAGGCCACATACTGCATCAATTACAACATCATGGCTGTGTAGAAGAAGGATCCGGGTACTGAAATGGCCAGCCTGCAGTCCAGATCTTTCACCCATAGAAAACATTTGGTGCATCATAAAGAGGAAGATGTGACAAAGAAGACCTAAGACAGTTGAGCAACTAGAAGCCTGTATTAGAGAAGAATGGGACAACATTCCTATTCCTAAACTTGAGCAACTTGTCTCCTCAGTCCCCAGACGTTTGCAGACTGTTATAAAAAGAAGAGGGGATGCCACACAGAGGTAAACATGGCCTTGTCACAACTTTTTAAAAATGTGTTGATGCCATGAAATTTAAAATCAACTTATTTTTCCCTTAAAATGCTACATTTTCTCAGTTTAAACATTTGATATGTCATCTATGTTGTATTCTGAATAAAATATTTAAATTTGAAACTTCCACATCATTGATCATTGCATTCTGTTTTTATTTACTAACTTTTTTGTAATTGGGTTTGTAGTAAGTATACAAATATCAGTATACTAGTAGTATACTTGTAATTGTATTTTTTGGGAGTAAATTGGCCCACTTTCTAGTATATAAAAGTATACTTTTAAGTACATTTTAAGGTACTAAAACTAAACTAGTTTACATTTATTTATTTTTAGTTTATACTGCAACTATACTAATAGGGAACTTCTAGGTATAGGGATTTTTTACTAATTAAATTATTTTTATTTTTAGTACACTTTTAAGTATAGTCTCAGTAAACTACAAATTTAGTATTTTATACTGCAAGTATACTGCAAGTTTTCTTTAAGTAAACTTTACATCATGCTTTAGGTTTACTACTATGTCCCTATTTGTATATATTTTCTCATATGAATATTTGAACATACAATCATCAAAAGAAAAGCAGGATATCTGCTTGTAAACAAATAAATTTTATTCTAGCTTCATGCATTCTTTTTTATAAAAACAAGAATATGGCTAAGTTTTATTAATAAAAAAATTAAGAAATAAACAACATTTTGAACAAAAAGCTGAGAAGACTATGAATTGGATTCATAATAATAATCAAAACGTAGATGTAGTTGAACCCCAAAGCTCTTCATGGGTCAACACTTTATTCAATAATGTTTATGTCTCATAGTCATGTTAGATTACATGCAGAAACATCTGTTGTTTTTGGTTTCTTCTTCTTGTGTTTTGGAAATTCTGTACAGAAGCGCCCCCTACAGTATAACAATGAAAACATAAATTCCTGGAGCACAAGTATACTGTAGCTCAAATATATTTAGAGTTGGATGTTATTTTGAGTATATTTCTGACTAGTATATAAAGCTATTTTTTTTAAAAGTACATAAAAAGTAGACTAAAAGTATACTTTCCTATTTTTAAATAAATATAAAAAAATACTAACAGCACACTTGAATAAACTTATTTTTCGTAAGGGCATGTGTGCTATTACTTGAAAATTGTTAAATCGATAAAGTGTTTAAACAATACCTTTTCAACGAAAAGCAAAACAAAAACTAATACTTTTTTATGTGTTTTTGCCAATCATTTATGATAATTTCGGACCTGAAAACACAAACTTTTAAAAACGGGTTTCAACGTACAAGTTTTTGAAAACAAAATACTGTTGTTGTCTCGGTGAAAACTACAAAAACAAAAAATTGTGAAAGTGGAGACATCATGCAAACACATTATAAGTTCAACCAACTGCTGTTCTAACATGCAAATTTTAAAAAGCATTTTTAGCTGGTTTTTAGTTTTAGAACGTAGATTGTTTTGACATTTTAGTCATGTAAACATACCCTTACCTAAGAAGTAAAATTTAACAAAATGAAGTTTTTACGTTTAAAACAAGTTTTTCCTTTGAATTAAGTTTATTTTTCTTACCTCACTTAATTTTCTTTAACTATTAGATTTTTTTCAGAAAGCTTCTCATGCAAATGTATCTTGATTTAAGAATGTTTAGTTCTATTATTATTTAGGAATACTAAATAATAATAATAATAATAATAATAATAGTTTAGTACTTTTATTATTTAAGAATGTTTAGTGCAATATTATTTGTACTGGAAAGCAAGAATAAAATACTGAAAAACAAAACACACACACACACACACAAATAAATAAATAAATAAATAAACTTTTATTTGTGCAGTGTATTCCAAGTAACTTTACTTATTTATTTTGTATTTTTTCCCCTTGTGGACCATAAAAAAGTTGAAATAGATTAAAATTGATGGATGTTGTCCTTTGCTGTCATGGAGGACACATGAAATGTATGTGGTCATATGCTTTTCTGATTCCCCCAAATGTGAATGAGTGATCAGATCACAAAACACATTATTTACACCTGTATTTGCTACTTAAACACTCAAAAAACCATGACACAAATTTGTTGATTTGTTTGTTAATATGTTTGAATTTGCCTTTCTGTTTATTTCTGTTAATCATTCATATATTCATCTATTTCTGAAATACTAGAGATATAGTCAATTATTTTGTCTGGATGAGACTGATAAGATCAGAGATCTTGTCGGACACTTCAGGGTGGCAGCTACTCCACACGAACAGCACAAGCTTTGACATTGCATTTTGCTCTTATTGCTGGTTCTCCTTCTGCTATTTTGCAATAAGAGTATCTCCACTACTTCCTCTGCATTTCTGCACCTCACCGCGACTGGATGGACCAATGCATAAATGTGAAGATTCTGAATGAGCCTTTTTAATAAATAGTCTTTCTGGGCAAAGGCTTGAAAGTTACTCTCATCTTGAAAGATTTAGAAAACTTTCTTTTCTATTCAGTTCTATTAACTCTTCAATATGAAATAATTAAATGAAAGGGCAAAGTCTGAGCAGCAGTATATTTTACTGGGAGTCCTAATGACGGATTCCATCAGTTCTGTGGATTTTCATTAGCTCCATGTCTCCTCTGTTTGTGGGTTTACCCTACTTTCTATTGCCCTGAAGGTTTGAGTGATTATCTCTGTAGCAGCTAGTGACTAAATGCAAACCTGCTAACTCTAATTACTGTAATCCCACAGACAAAGGGATCACCTTCTCTCTCTCTTCCTATACTGTACCCAGTCTGTTCATACACAACAATAAGAAAACACTCAAAGCAGGTCTGAGACACATTGTTTGTCTTCTTGCAGCACCATACCTTTCTCAAAACCTCATCTTACCTTCATTTTTTCTTATATTCATAACATTTATTTTCCACATGAGGCAGATCAACGTTTTTACAATAAAGCCATGTTCTCCCACATGAAAGTTTCATGTTATGTGTGAGATGTGTGTGATGGTAACACAGAATTTTTGTTGGAAATTAAACTGCTGAAACTAAAGTTCCCCATGGATCAATAGTTGGACCATTTATGTTCAATCCTACTAGGCCAAATGATGGTAAACACCAACATTTTTGTCAAAACTATGCAAATGGGACCCAAACTAATTACCTATTTGTGTCATCAAGCAATTACAGTCCCGTTTCACCTGGCATTAACATCAGTCTTGAATGATCTGAAAGCGTTTACACTACAACTGCAAGGAAATGTTGACAACCTCTGTAAAATATATATATTCTTAAATTATTTCAAAACCCTACAGAGGACAAATAATCTGGAGAATGGGTGGATTTAAAAACTGATTTTATTTTTTTTACAGTATATCTTGGCTTTGTAGAGTGCTTTGAATTAAATTTGCGAATAAAATGTGCCATATAAATAGACCTGCATTGCCTAGACATTGTCATTTCCAAACAAAGATGTATATCATGGAAACTACAGTTTTTCTCTAAATATCATTTGTTGCATTATAAAATTAACTTTTTAAATAGAAACTTTCTTTTGAACATCTTGGTAGAAATCAGATAACCTTCTAAAACTGAATGAGTTTCACAGACATGAATGTACTATATATCTATTGTGCTGAATATTGATACATATACACATTGTGTTTTTGTTGTGTTTGAATGGTCCAGACTTTCATTATCGGTTCTGCATACCATTCAAAAGTTTTGTTTTTTTTTGGTAAAAAAAAAAAAAAAGAATCCTTTTATTCAGCAAGGATGCATTACATTTACCAAAAGTGAGAGTAAAGAATTCAAATACATTTCTTTTTAAAATAAACATTCATATTCATAAAAGAATACAAAAACAACAACAAACAATTATAATGGTTTCCACAAAGATATGAAACAACAGAACTGTTTTCATTAACTCTTTCGTTTAGGGACCAATTCTCAATATGAACTTGTTGCTTATTAGCATGCACATTATTAGCATATTGGCTTTTTATTACTACTTATAAAACATATATTTATGCCTTTTCTGCATTGCCATATTCTACATCCTTAATATACCCCAATCTACCAAGGTGTAATCCTACCCCATACATAAACTTAAAAACTACCATACTAACTATTAATAAGCAGGAATTATGAGTTTATTGAGGCAAAAGTTTAACTTAATAGATAATAGTGAGAAATTAACCTTAAAAAATCAACATATTAAGTTCGTTTTTGTTCTTCATTTGGGGGCAAAAATATGTTTAAAAAAGCTGAGCGACTGTGTACTGTTTTTGAACATTCTGACACCCCGTACTGCTGGAGTCCCCCTAAACACAACAACGATGAAATGATGAAGTGTAGACAATCTAGGTGTGAGACTGGCACCAATGATCAGAATATTATAGACAAAAGAATAAAGATTAGCAGCAGTTCATAGTTAAGTATCACCTTTCCAATACAAAAGAATCATTCCATAATCAGTCCTTTATGAGAAGTGTGAATGGCTCATATAGTCTTAAAACTTTAGCATGATGTGGGGAAAAAATCAGTTTGTTCTTTTATTTTATTAGTATTCATTTATTATATTTAACTGGATACATTGTTACACCTTTTTATATTTTATGTGGTGTAATGATTTACTTTTGATATAAAAAAAGGTTTATTATGGTGTGTTCGTTTGGCAATTCATTTATTGTAAATTTGCTTATTGAAAGAACAACAGCAGCAGCAGTATGGTGTAAAATGTATTTGAAACACATGTATTTGGTACTTGCTACCTTATATCTTTACTCTTTCCTTTCTTTCTTTTCATGGCTTTGGAAAACTTGTCTCAGGTGTTTCTCTGCATTTCTTTTTGCATAACTCCAGGTCATCGACACCAAGCTTCGTTGCTATTTCTTTCTAGGAACTAATGCTTTCTCTGAATATTTAAAGTCTCTCCGCGAGTGATCGTACAGGTGTGGATATTTGTGCCAATTCATCTATTCGACACTCCAGAATATTAATGTTGCTAGTGACTAGGCCGGAGATATTGTTTTCTCTTGCCTGACCTCCGTTGAATGAGAAACGAACTGGGGGAAAATATTGCACGTCACGGGCCAATAGAAACTCAAAAGTGTTTAGGAGCTAAACAAAGTCCCCCAGAAAGTTTGCTTTGGTCAGCTGTTTCGAACTGCCGAAATAAACTCAGTTTTGGCCTGATTTTGATAAAAATTATGTCATATCAGTTGAATTTTCGATCTAGTTTGAAGTATATCGGGGCCTTGAGAATGATTTCTGCATATAAGCTCTCTACTGCCTATAAACTTACATATTTGATTTACTGTGTGTGTACATTACTGTAAAGGTGCACTTTATGATGCGAGTTTGTTTTGACGAGGCTGATGGTGAATTTTCTTTGGTGTCAGCAGCGGTGCGGTGAGTTAATGGATGTGGAGGTAATTCCTCGCCACCAACACTGGGACGGGGGCTTTACTCTGGGAAACAGGGTCACTTTCCTTCAGCGTTTCTCCAGTTCAATAAACCTCTCTATTTGGAAAAAATGCCTCATGGAAATGAAAGGGAAAATGTCCCATGGAATAGCCGGCGGCTCTCCAGTCCACAGTTGGAAAACACATTAGGTGACGAAGGGAATGCCTTTGACGACAGTACACATACTCTCTAAACCTAACCTAACGGTCGAGAATCGAGTAATACTTCATATCACCTGGTAAACGATTCAAGTCCACCACATTGTGGACCAGTAGACTCAAGATCAGTTTCTACCCCAGCGTTAAATGGGAGCTGAACACTTCCAGGCAGACACAAACTGAAGGAATGCACCAATCAGGTCTGGCGTTTATACCTCAAGCGATACTGGTTTACATTCTCTGTATACGTTTACACTCTATATTACTCCGTGTGTTTACATTTCATTGCACTTTACTACTCTCCCATAGTGTGCAATACCTTATGCCCATAGTGTGCAATACCTTATGTGTGCAATACCTTATGGGTGGTGTTGGCGCAGTGGATAAGACGCATGCCTTTGGTGTGAGAGACCCGGGTTCGAATCCACTGTGAGACACCAATGTGTCCCTGAGCAAGACACTTAACCCCTAGTTGCTCCAGAGGCGTGCGACCTCTGATATATATAGCAATTGTAAGTCGCTTTGGATAAAAGCGTCAGCTAAATGAATAAATGTAAATGTAAATGTTATGCAGTACATGTGAAAGATCTGTGAAATACTTGACTGTTCACTACTAGTGCCATTGGTATACAAAACAATGCAACGTTTACTACTCTTCTGTTATATGACACAACTGTGCAATAGCATACAATACTCAATACTCCATATGGCTCTTGTATTTTATCCAACGCTATCTCACGACCAATTTGTATGCATTTTACGAGGTGGATAATTTGTACGGATTTGTACGATTTTTCTAGACCCCAGTGACGGGTCGGTTTAGGGGCGGAGTTAAGTGTAGGTCATTCGTACAAATTCATATGAATTGTGCTACTCGTAAAATACATACAATTTAGCATAAATCATATGCATTTGTATGAATGAGGTCATACAAATTAGCCACCTTGTAAAATATGTACGAATTGCCGTGAGATCAGGCTGATTTTTTCCAGCACTATGCAGTAACTGGCTCATTTTGCACTATTGTCTTGACTGTACCTGTTTTGTTTGCATTGTTTTAGGTAATCTTACTTAGACTGTATATATTTATATTAATTCCTTAAATTGGCTGTTTAGCTTGCCCTAAATTGTAAATGCACCATAAGGCTGCTCTAATTTAACTGTACTCTGCAAAGTGAGAGACAATACAGACTCTTGAATAATAAAGAATTTTGAATGCCTTGCAAAAACCTAATTGGAAAAAAAAATAATCTTGGATAGAAGGATGCTTAGAAGGTAGCTGCCTATGTAGGCAAGGAACAGAGCTAGTGTTTCCATCAGCACATGTCAACACTGAGACTACTGACCTGTACATAACCTGTACAAGAGCTGTGACGTTACATTTGACAAAATGATAGTTCCCTGCTCCTCAATCAGGCAGAAATACTCAGCAAGAGCGGCTCTATTTTTAGCAGACTCTAAAGGTTGACCCGTCTAAAGGTCTGGTTGCCCTAGGTGACTGCTGATGTCATATCCATGTCCAGCAGACTGTGGCTTTACACAAATGTCATCTCACACACACTCATATATGTTTATTGCTCACTGAGTGTGGTTGCTGTCGAGGCCTGACCTCCTGTAAAACCAGTGGAAATCACACACTTTGACCGTTCTGACGCAGTTCATCCCAAACTTTTCACTTTTCATTGACCGGTAAGTGTTCAAAATGTGTCATTCAGCCATAAGAAAACTCAGAAAACTGCAGGGTTTTTTTCATTGCGGGTCTTAAGTCCCTATGTTTGATTCTGCCGATGACGTTTTAATGCTGAACAGCATCCATTGGTAATATATTATGCATCGTCTTCTTAACATCGTTAGAATAAATCTGTTGGTGGAGTTTATTATAAAATCAAGAGAAACCCTACTGGTGTATGTAATAATACATACACTTATTTTTATTTTATTTTATTATTATTTAACTATTAGTCATTCAATATAGTTAAACCAAATAGTACACCAGTTATCCAGGACTTTTTTTTTTTTGGCATTTTTATTGGATGCTGAAATGGACTTGCAATGTTGGCTATCAGTATTTATGTTTGTTTGTCCAAGTGAGTCTATATTTGGCACATGTAAATATTGTCACCTTCTTTACTTAGCCTATCTTTCATACCTTTATGTTATATGTTTGTTAATGGGATTCTGTTTTTGGCACATGTAAACATTGTCACATACTGTACCTTACTTCCATAATAATAATAATAATAATAATAATAATAATAATAATAATAATAATAATAATAATAATAATAATAATAATAAAAAGATTAACTGGGGGAGAAAAAAGATGCTGAAAGTGGTGCAGATATCATATTAAAAAATAAATACAAAAATAAAACAATTAGATAATACAGTATCCTTTTAAAGGCAGTTTTGGCACAATTTTTGGACAAAAGTGGCTTAGTTTTTTTGGTCCATGCAAGTCCCACACATTTCTCCTCTCTTGACTCTTTGATCAAACTCTCTAATGTTCTGTGCTGGAAACTGGGTCCAAAGGCAGAGAGGTGTTCAGAAAATAAAGACATTCTGCATTCAGTACATTTCTTTCTTTTTCTTATTTTCCCTTTTTTTATTGAGGACAACATGTCAATTCTTTGTTCAACTGAACACAAATTTATGCACAAAAGCAGCAGCTAAAAAAGAAAATAACGACATGTAGCAGCTTGAACAACGAACGAGAATGCTGAATGACAATTAAATTCACTAATACAATAAGAAAAGCAAGCATAATGTGTGTTTGTCCTAAAAATATGTTTTTACAAGATATTTGAACATTAAGTGTTTGGCATCATTCGAAAAATACCAAGATAGGAGCTCAGACTTCACAGAGCGAGTCACATCACGCTGCCAAAAAATCCACAGGATACCGTCAAAATGTTAAGACAAACTAGAGTGTGAGTGAGAACCACAGACATATAAAATACTGAAAGAAAGGAGACCTGTGAGAACATCATGATCAGTACAGAATCACATGGGTAAAAAACTAACGTTACTGCAAATTCTGCTTGATGTCAATCACTTCAACAACCATGTCTTATAGCAGTAATGTATTTATTAGAATTGTATCCACTGATGTTTTTAAAGGGGTCATATTATGAAGAGTCACCTTCTGCTTTATTTTTTTAGATAACACATTTTGATGTACTATCTCAGGATTTCCAAAAATTGGGTTTGTGAGAAGCTAAAAAAAACTAACTCATTAAATTGCTGAATCAAAATAAATTATTAACTAGTAAGTCATACAATTTTGGAAGTTTAGGAATACAATTAAGCAAATATGAATCTCACACAGTGCTATAGCTTGTTAATCATATTTTAATATAACTATTCAGTCATGCAAGCTTGATTTATGGAAAACAATGCCTGATCGAGGTCACATGACTGAAATGCTGCATTTAAATATTATTCACAAGCTATAGCAATGTATGCCATTCATCTATTTTTGTTCAAATAAAAATAAAGCACTTCAAAAAAAGATTTGTTTGTTTACCTGCATTTAACGAAACGCATAACTGAGAACCGTGAACATGCAAATGTTTTATTATTATTATTGTAATCATTTAAAAATATATCCTTAAAATCTCAGAAATTTACTTCAAGTAAATATTTTAGGTAAAAGGAGTTTGGCTGACAAATATGTTTGGGAATTCCTGCACTATATAAACAAACGTAAACTTTTAGAAATCCAGACCTGCTTCCCAGTCCAAAAATAACATTTATTTAAACTAAACATCCACGACTTTCTGAAAGCACACAGAAGAAACATTATTTACACATCAATGAAGTCCTCAAACTCACAAAAAGTATGTCATTAAAATAATCGGGCTGTTAAATTTTTATTGGACCTGACAGCAAACCCAAACTCTTTAGAGGTCCTTAACATCTAAAGATCAGAAAGAGTTGATGTCAAAAAAAAGTATGATATGACCCCCTTAAAATCTCATTCATGCTTTGCAAATGCAATCTTATTTCTGCTTATTTAATCTTCATAATCCCCGACTGTCTACAGCTGAGTGCACCTTCAGTTGCATGCTGTGATATGAGCAATACTGGAAACTCATCTGCAAAGTTTGCATTCCAGTAAAGCAAACTGATCTGTGCTTCTCTGTCCTATAAAAACCTTGTGTCTGTTCAGCCAAATTGCCCAAGTAATGAAATAAGCTGTACTGATTAAAAGACATTTGTAGAAGTAGATAAACCCCTTCACCAGCTGCACCCATCTCTCCAGCCCTCCCTCTTTCCCTCGCTCTCGTCTGCGTCTCGCTTTCCTCTTCCCTCTCCTCTCAAGTCTCTTTGTCAAGGCTAAACATATATGCCATGGGCCCTCCTGCTTCCTTCCGCAGGGCTATTAATCAAGAACAGGTTAACACTCTGTTGACACTTGGGTGAACGCGGGGTCAGGTTCAGCCGGCGGAGCGCAGGAACACATCGGCTTTTACTTCAGCAGGAGCTGATGAATTCCCTGCTTGGATGTTACAGCAAACAGCGTCCCACCATCAGAGGTTTCTGCAAATACCTTTCATCTAGAAAGTCTTTGTTCTCGCCCGCAAAACAGGTCTTTTCTTAGTTTGTGGGCCGTATGCTGACACGCATGTGCCCTCAACTCTCACCTGGATCATGTGGTCTGCTGGAAAGCCTGTGCAAAAGTCAACCTAACTAAAAGATGGCTTCTCAAAGCTGTGGATTCTGCTCAGAAACAATAAATTAAGTGTTCAATTAATAGACAGAGACTGAACTGCAAGCAGACGTGACACTTACATTGGTTGTAAATCAGCACACATCATGTACATTCACAAGCTTTAAATTCCCTTTGTCGTGTTTCGTGATTTTGAGGTTGCTTTGCTCACCTCAGTGTACTGCATTGATGTTAGGCACTTCGAATGCATTCACATGTACAAATATAGACAGCACTATCACATCAGCTGATAGTCTGGATATATATATATAAAAAAATCTATCTAAATATCTTTGGTTTTTACAAACTGTAAGGGTTGTAGATTTTGACTTTTCCCCTCACTCAGGGAGTCTTCGTAAAAGGTTCTTAGCGATACACTGGTTTCCATTTGGACTAAAGGGTGCAACTGCAGCTTTCCTAAACCTTGCACTTCCCTTCTCATGCATCTAATGACTGGGATTCAACATGTCAACCAGTCAGAAACACACTTGAGAATGATAAGTAAGTGTAAAACCTCACGATCAGTCGAGAATTAGGCCAGGCAGTGCAGAAGTTGCCTTCCAAACTCATTTGAGAAAACAGACAAACCCCATTCATTTCACTCAAGCAGAGTTGCACATTGGGGAAGTGGACAGTCACACTCAGGGTCAATTGTGAAACAAATTCAACAATGCAATGATTCAGCTCATCTTATTGGCGTTCAGTTGCACGGTAGCCATGTGGAGTAGGTTTGCTGATGGCAGGTAAAGACTGGCTGGACTTGGGCAATGTAATAATTGCTAAAGTTACCATCTGCTACATAAGGAGCAGGCTGGTAATAGCAAGTGACGTTGGCCACGTTGGGTATGACGTTCTGCTCGGCCAACACGCGCACCGCTAGCATGGCGATCAGCCCAAGGGCCTGCCTCCGCTCGTGTCCCATCAGACACACCGTGCTCTCGTTCACCACCCCGTGCAGCGTCGTCAGATAATCGTACTTGCGGTCCTCCAAGCCCACAAAGTGGTTCTGGAGATAAGACTCCAGCTTGCGCTGCTGTTCGCTGATGTCCGAGAAGTCGATGAAGAAGCGGGAGCACATGTAGCGCTGGAGAGACTTCATCTCCGACTCGGAGGCGGCTCGGAAACCCCTGACCAGAAGATGGCAGTATTTCAGGAGGCCGCCTCCTCGGATCTCCTCTGGGTTCCTCGTGCAGATCACCTTGTTGCGCAAGTGGTCCAGCGCCGTGGCGAAGTCTCCGTACACGCTCTCGCCGATGATGGTGGGGTGAAACGTTTTGGCCATGGGGTTCTCTGAGCACTCGTAGAAAAGCAGCAGAGAGTCCAGCTTAATCTGGAAAGAATCGACGCTAAACTCGAACTGCCGGCGCAAGGAGTCCACGAACTTGAGCTCCACGTTTTTGCCCCGGTTGTTGGAGAGAGAGATGAGACTCCAGCGGTCCGAGTCATTGCACACTTTCACCATCTTCTGCACATATGCTTCCTGCAAAATAACACAAGGGACTGTTTCAGCATTTCATTAAAATAAGAAATGCTTTCAAATGCATATCTGTTTTCCATATCAGTTCTCCATCATTACCTGTCGCAGGAGATCTAAGAGGCTGAGAACGCTCGATCGGCTTTAATCTGCTTTAGAGCAATCCTCTTAACTGACAGAAAACCAACATTTCACCAGCCTATCAGTTAACTACTCTAATTGCATTTCTACTGAATGTCACTGGAGACTAAAGGAAAGATCTTCAATAACACACTGATTGAGAAATCACAAATAAACACATGGCATGTTAAGTCAAGCAGTGGCAGCTGTGTCCTCCAGTGTGACATGCTGTACTTCATATTTACGAAGTATTTTAATAAACATCACTTTCTTATGAATTACTGTTAAATATTCAGTTTAAACTGGTTATTCATAGGTCTTCTGATAAATAATAAACGTTGGCCTCTCGAAACTGATGTAAAGTCGCTGTTTACTATTCTGCTTGCAGAAATACAAACCATTAATGTGTGTATAAATGTAAAATATTAAACCTTACAATTAGAAACAGAACAAAATATGAAAATAATTTTTATTATTAAGATGGCAAAAAAAACTTTGCATAAATATAACATGAATAAGACTATTCCATTATTTATAAGGCATGTTATGTTTAGTGTTGCACTGATTTTTTATTCATTACTGTACAAGAAGAGCATAACTTAATTCTATATAGAAAACATTGTAAAAAGAAACGTTTGGCACTCTTATGAGACTCGATATCTCACTGTAAATGTGATTAAATCCGCAAAGAAAACAGTTTGAACCTGTAAAGTCCACTACCCTCGTGAATCTCAGCACTCACCTTCAGGGTCAGTGGGGTGATTTTCTCTTTATTGACCCCATCAGGTAAGAAGTCCAGCAGACAGTCCAGCACGATGTTCTTGACGATCTGGAACTCCGTCTCTCCCTTCAGGTCCACGCGGAATATGAGGTCCAGGTCCTTATAGCCGAGCCCGCTGTCCCCGTGCAGGACGTGACTGGCGGCGGATCCGTTGAGACGCACGTCCCGCACATGGATGCGCTGCTCCCGCATGCGGCTCCGCACCGCCGTCACGATCCGCCGGGGCTTCATCTGCAGCGTCGGGAAGTTTCCTCGGCCGTGGATCGGGATGCTCTCGGTCAGGATGAGGTCCAGCCGCTGGACCTGCTCCCAGCTCAGCACGCTGAAGTTCGCGCTGTCCGTGTTTGAGTCTGAAACTCGTCTGATCGCGCGGTCCTCTTCAGCCATGGTCGCGTCTGCTGGAGGAGTCGGAGGGACGAGCACATGCACGCGCGAGCGAGCGAGAGATCTACTGCCTCGAGATGTTTCGAGGAGAGCTGAGGAGACGCATAATGCGCTTCACACGGGGCCAGTGAACTGGAGACTCGCTGAGGTCTGAGCTGACTCTGTCTGTCTGTCTGAGGACCGGACCGTCATCCGTCCGTGCGCGCACGCAGTGCTGGAGAGAGTAGTGTGTGTGTAGGATGACAGCAGAAGAGCAGTGCTGAAGCTTTCTGTGCGCCTCAGGTCACGCCTATCACACACACACACACACACACGACTCGTCTCTCTACACGCTGTGACTCACATTTAGGCATTTAGCACACACTAACATTATACATGATGATACTGAAATAATTATACTGACAAGCATTTATGCTCAACTAAATGTCGTTTTGTATGTATCACGTTTGTAATATGAAGTTGCAATTTATTAACACTTGATTATATTTCATATATTTTAATATAAATAATAGATTTTAAAATATCTTTACTATAACTGTAATACTGAAAGCATACTGCAATAAAAAGCACTTTGCATGTGATTTAGTGGCCTATGTTAGTCAACACATCAAAGTCTACTCTTTAAAACAAGATTATTAAAACAATGCTTTAAAATGTACTTTAGAGTTAAACATCATTTGATATTATTACAAACTGCACTTCTTTAAAAGTGTACTTAAGTGTGTTAAGAAGCATATGAATGTGTCTCTCCTTATGTACACTTAAGTGACCTTTATTTCATAGATAGATAGATAGATATGTATTGTGCAAAAACAGTAATGTTATTAATCTTATATCAAGTATTCATCAATAGCACATCTGCATGTGAGAGGAAATATAATGCAAGCCGATATGTTGCGATGTAGACTATATGAGGTCAACATCAGGAAGTTTGGGGTCTTTTATTGCCCTCTAGAGACGTGATAGAAAAGTGTCTTGAAGCACAAATGACTGGATCTGCGTCTGCCACAGCTGCACGTCTGTTAGTTTGCACATGAACACTTTTCTGCTTCATCTGCACTGCAGCTTGTCTTTATCAAGTCGAGGGTTTAGCCAATAACACAAAACTATTCACAAGCTCATGCTGTTTTATTTTAGGGTTTGATCTTCTATTCTCTTAAACATAGTTTCCAAAAGTTTTTGGTAACACTTTATATTAACTTTCATTAATAAATCATTAACAAGCATTAAATAATGCTTAACAGATTAGCTAGAAATATGAGATAATTATTGTGTACTATTGAACTTATTAAACATTACCTAACGATTCACAGATCATGTAAATTAAAATGCTTACAAATGTAATTAAACTTTCATTTAATATGATCATGCAAATGATTTTTAAAGAAATTACGCCATGATTAAAAGCTTATTTGTTAATGTACTTTTCAAAGCTTTTGAAATATTAAACTTCAGTTCAAGTATTACCTAATGCTCTGTTTACATTTACAAGTGTTGTGAAAAATTAGCTTTATTAGTAGTTTTAAACACTTCACAAACTATTTGTTAATATATTACTCATTAATAATCAGTGTGTAAAGGTCATATATTTAGTCTGTGTGTGTTGTGTAGACTTCTACTGTTTACATAATTTAACAAATCGTCTGTGAATTATTTGTTCATGTTTTTACAAAGTGTTACCCTTTTTTCTCTTAGTAATCTAAAGAAACTTTTCCCATTATAAAGAACAGTTTTAGCAGTGGAAAGTGTCCACGGATGATTACGGTTCTTCATGGAACCATCAATGCCAATAAACAGTCTCTCATCACTGTAATGTTTACTGAGCATTCATTTGTAAAACAGCAGCATTGCCTCGTCCAGACTTCCTAACCTTTGCTGACTGAGGGCCGTCTGTGTTCAGCTCATCACAGAGCGGGGCAGCTGTCAGTCAGGATTCATCAGCGCACACAAAGCCCTGCGTCACTGCACTCACCCAGCCCTTTAAATCTGTTTCATCCCATTTAGGTTAACACAGGCTAAACCCTATGAACAAGAGCAGTAGACCTACAGCAGAAGAGATGAATGAAATAACACATAACCTGTACCGGATCACTGACCCATATTCACAGATGGATTCATCTGCTCACTCAAGCGTTACTGTGAAGTGTTTTGTTTATTGCACCTAAGATGTTTCTGACTTAAAAAAACTAAAAAAGGAATTTTATATTATTGTAATAATAGTCAAATACAATCTTCTAGTACAGGTTTACCTTTACATTTCCAGATTTCTGGAAACGGAAGAGTTTGATTTCGTGCTTCAGATTATTCACTTGGCATGATCTCCACTGAGGAAAAATCAACTGACAACGGCCACAACTGATCAATTTGAAGGCATTCAGCATCTTCCAGTTGCATTCTTTTTTCCCCATCACAGATAATTTACCATGTGTCCACAGGATGTCTATGCCCAAACCAGTCTGTATCTGGTGTGAGCACTACATCTGCTTCATATAGAGTTGATCAGGTCATTGATTGTGGCCTGTGGGATGTTGGTCCACTCCTCTTCAGTGGCCGTGTGAAGTTGCTGGAACACACCGTCGTATACGCCAAACCAGGCTGGTCTCAGATGATCTTGGAGGTGAAGACGCTGGATGTGGAGGTCCTGGGCTGGTGTGGTTACATGTGGTGTGCGGTTGGATGTACTGCCAAATTCCTTGAAACACCTTTGGAGACGGCTTATGGTAGAGAAATTAACATTCAATTCATGGGCAGCAGCTCTGGTGGACATTTCTGCAGTCAGCATGCTAATAACACGCTCCCTCAAAACTTGCGACATCTGTGGCATTGTGCTGTGTGATAAAACTGCACATTTTAGAGTGGCCTTTTGTGTTCAGCTGAAGACACACCTGTGCAATACTCTTGCCGTCTAATCAGCATCTTGATGAGCCACGCCTGTGAGGGGGATGGATTATCTCGGCAAAGGAGAAGTGCTCACTAACACAGATTTAGACAGATTTGTGAACAATATTTAAGAGAAATAAGCCTTTTGTGTACATGGAAAAAGACTTATCTTTGAGTTCAGCTCATGAAAAATAGGGGCAAAAACAAAAGTATTGCCTTTATAATTTTGTTCAGTGTACAATCACCAGAATAAGCTAAACATAGGCTATAAACAAACTACACTACAGTCACATGACTTCAACATCAGCACTGTCAAGCAATTATTATTATTATTATTATTATTATTATTATTATTATTATTATTACAATATCTTGAGCTTGTGGTCAACACAGACCTTATTTCAGAAATTTAAACCAATAAATAAAAACAAAACAAAAAAATACTAATTTGCAGTTTTTGGCATACAAAAATATCATCCCTTCAGCTCACTACTGGCAAAAAGAAAATCTGTGTTTGGATGAATGGGGGATGAGACCCTCAAACAGTGAATAAATAAATGTATCTTCAGTGATTCTTGTTTATTTAAGCCTTAAGACCATTTTAAGGGTCAGAAAAATCAACTTAACTCAAAAGGAAAACGTTTCATTCCCCATCGACATGTTTGTTCTTATTTTAAACAAACTCACTCAGTGTTGTTCAATTTCTCAGAAACCAAGACTTCATATGTTCAAAATGCATCTTTATGAATTTAAGACTTTATGCTCAAATTTAAGACAACTTTATGCCTTATTCTTTTGAAAGGTGGATTAAGACTTAAGACCTGCAGCAACTCTGAACACAAAATAATACCATGGTATAGACCAACGCTACTTTTGCGTCATTGAAGGGTAACGCCCCTTTTTGGGGGAAAACAAACGGATTCCTGATACAGAACTCGCTCCAGGGATCTTTTGTTTGTCATTGTTTCTGATGTGTACAGGCCTGTCAGACACAATTACAAACAGATATTGTATAATATTTATATTGTTTAGTCCTAGCCTGCGAATATTTCAAACTTAAAATCAGTTAACAGCCAAGGTAGCATGCCTAATGACAGTTAATGTTACTAGCAGCTTCGTATTTCTAACGACAACAAAACTGTCAATAGCTTAAATCAAGTGAAATATGATCCAAGTAAACCACCGACTCCTCTTGACATGGCCTCAATGTCTAGTTTATCATGCTGTGAGTGTTAATGACAAAAAAATAGGCTACTTGGTGATTCCACGAGATAATGGTAACGTTAGATGTCCATATTTGGCCACTGCGTGGGGTTATGAATCCATTTTTTCAGAGGAAACCTCTGTAAACACCGTGTCCAGTAGCTTCATTAAATACCTCTCATGGTCCTCGACCCACAAAGAGAGTGTGTGTGTTTGTGCAATTTTTGCTATCAAGAAATTAGAGCGAGTTCTGTATCAGGGGAATCCGTTTGTTTTCCCCCAAAAAGGGGCGTTAACCTTCGATGATGCAAAAGTAGCGTTGGTCTATTGCAATGGTAAATGTCCAAAAATCCCTTGCATGGTCCCGACCGCTCACCCACTCTAGAGGCATAAGCACATCTGAAAGTGAGCTGCAGTTTTCAGTAAGTGACTCGGATCGGGCCGGGCCAGGAGTCTGATGTGTCCAGAGGAGAGCTGTGGATCTCAGGCAGTAAACAGCTCATTTACTGTGACAGGCCACATCTGCGCTGAGAAACACATCCTAATAAACAAAGAGACTGAGATTACAACTGACACGTTCACAAATCAAACTAAGTGTGCAAATGTGTTTGCTTGCTGAACTCTTGTTTATGCTATGTTCACTCTCTACAGTACATGAAATAATCACCACGGCTGTCAGCTATCAGCTGCTATCGACACAGCAGGGGACTGAGCATCATGTCTGTTTGAGGAAATAACACGCTGAACACACGAGTTCATGCATGCACTTTTATGGGTTCAGAGAGTGAAATGTGTGGCCTGTCTGTATAAGCCTCATTAAAAGCTTCACCAGAAATCATTAGTCACAGAGCGCAGTGTTTACAATCAAGTTAAATTTAACTTCTCATTTCTTCAGAAACCCACACTGTTGCATGAGCTCTGCAGAAACAGAATTAGAGATAAATAAAGATGTCTGTTGTATTTATATTCAGTCACTTCATGTGATTTTAGTAATCAGATTGATATCCGATCATAAAAATGATCACAGTTTGATCACTTACACCACTTCATGATGGTGTTTGAAACTCGGACAAGTGTAAACGCATCATTCAGGTCATACAGTGCATTTATAATATATAGGCACAGACAGCATTAAACACAACATTTTGAGACTTTGAGCATTTTATTTGCATATTTTAATCGAAACATTTTGATTGGATAAAGCCAAAGTGAATAAACCGTTTAAATATATATTTAGAAGTTAAATTGCAGCAACCGGTAGCATGACAACATCTAAACAAAACATGATGAATTTTTTTATTTAAAATTGACCTTTTGTGATAATTGATGGAATGTGATTTATATATATATATATATATATATATATATATATATATATATATATATATATATATATATATATATTTCAATGTATCTTGTTTAATACTCTATCCGATATTTTATGTATGATAGCAAGACTGTCAATAAAATTATTTCATTTTCTGCAAAACCAAATAAAATAATAAAAGGTTTGGCTAATTTCCATTTAACCAAAGGTATGTCCTGGAGAAAAGTAAATCTGTTCTAGGTTTGGTGAAGAGCAGCGTGTTTCCCAGCGCAGCATCATCAGTCCTCACCCAGCCACACGTGCTGGTCTTCTCAGAAATCTCTTTCTCACTACACACTATCCTGTCTGCGTAATGAATCCGATCTAGCGTCGAGCGGCACGTGCGCGGAGGAACCCCCATGAGGTCAAACGTGTGGGAGATCGCTGATGTCACTGAAAGGGTAAAGCACGTTCTGGGCATGCTCAGAATACTCTCCACTCGTAGTCTTAATTATTCAGAGCAGTTGACTAACAAGAATCTGATAATCCACACTGCTGCCAAACGAGATCAGAGCAGCCGGGGCATCTGGGTAAACCGCTACACCAGAAACCTCGACTCCAAAGTCTCTTCGTAACTCTTGTCCTTGTAAAATCAGAAGTAACAAGTGACTTGTGAGCGACTGTGACTCAATTTGAATTAAATTATTATGCTTATGTAATGCATATAAAATAATTGCAAATGCATAAATAACAAAAGCAATAATATTGCAAACAAGATTATTTAGTAATATTATTAAATAGTCGAATTTAGAAGTTTCACTGGAGTAAGACCACCTTATGGATTCGGATTTCTGACACAGGCAAACATTTAAAATGAAATCACCTCACAAACATACAGCTTTCGTCTTCACAAGACATTAACTGATGGACTGGAGTGCTGTGGATTATTGTGATGTTTTTATCATCTGTTTGGGCTCTCATTCTGACGGCACCCATTCACTGCAGAGCATCCACTGATGAGACACTGATGCAGTGCTACATTTCTACAAACCTGATGAAGAAACAAACTCATCTTGATCTTGGATGACATGAGTGTGAAGACATTTTCTGCAAATTTTATCATTTTTGGGCAAACTAATCATGTAATGATAATAATAATTTAATAAAACCACTGACCAATGTGTTTAGAACAACTGATTAAGCTCGAAACGACATTATATACATAAGCGGAGTACAATTTTCCAATGAGAAATTTAGGAATGCATTTTGCCATCATAAAATCTCAGAGCAAACAAATATGAACATTTGATATACTGTAGCTATCAATTAAACACTAAGAACATATAGATCTAAATATTTTGTTTCCATTTGCTTCTCCAAGACTGTAGTGAACAGATTTCTAAAATATTTTTTAACATGTCAGATGTTTGTATCCCCCTGAAAATGCTGATTTTGATCTGTTTCTAACATACAATAGCATAAATTTGACAATATATTGAGATTATACAGTTTTATGGTGTAATTAAAATGATTGAATTCAGCTAGCAACTCTTTTACAAGTTCTGATATTATTATTATTATTATTTTGTTATAAATTTTGAGGTCAGTGTTCACCATTTATTATTTAAAAAATGCAATAAAAACAGTAAAATTTGTACATTTGTATTACAATTTAAAATAATTGTTCTGTGTGAATCTTGAAAATATGCTGATTTACTGCTCAGAAAACATTTCTGATTATTATCAATGTTGAACACAGCTGTGCTTTGCCAAAAGGAAAGTTCAAAAGAACCGCATTTATTTGTAATAATAAATGTATTTACTGTCACTTTTGATCAATTTAATGCAACCTTAATGAATAAATTCAGTAAAAAAAAAAAAAACTTTTGAGCAGTAGTGTACTTTAGATGTTTAATTGAGGTATGTAGTCATAAAACCGTAAAAACTGTTTAGCATTGTATGAAGTATATTTAATACTATTAAGACGTGTCCCAACTTTAATAACAGGGTTGAAAGTGTCTTCTATATCCAGTAAGCTAGCAGGGCATCATCGCTCCTCTGACTAATTCAGTCAAGTAAGAGTTTATGATTCACCTCACAGCGTGTCTGGCAGATGCTTGAACTGGACGCTCACAGTAATTACTGCACATTAGGACCCTTAACCATCATGCACTTATTTCTGAAGCGGTCATCTGATGCACTCTGCTAACGGCTACTTTTTCATACTCTGATGACTGTATCAAATGCACGGAGACAGCTTTGTTCAACCGGAAAGGACCGACTGCTTAATCAAATCACACCAAACATCAAATTCATTAGGACAGGCTTGAGATGACTGCATGAGCGCACATTTGACAAATGAAAGAGAGCTGACATCACTCAAGTAACGCCACTGGAGACACGTTCTGCTCTGACCCCGACCACTGTAAAAACACTGAGTCAACGGCTCTGCTGAGCCAGACAGAGGAGATCAACCAGGGCTCATTCTGAATCAGTCCTTCTACAGTCCTGTCCACCTCTTCATTTATATTATATATATATATATATATATATATATATATATAAACTATTAAAACCATCACATTGTAGTCAATTAGTAGTTCTGCCATTGAGATAACTAGGGGGAAAAAATGTCCCAATGATCCTAAATGATGCTTTTAGTTGAAACGCCCCCTATAGACAGATTTGGGAGCAAATTGGTGCACATCCTCAAATTGAACTGTTCTCTATGTGTATCAAGTTTCATTATGTTTGGACTTTGTATGGAGCAAAAACAGGGTCAAACACTCAAAATGGATAACACCAGATTGTTTAATTTGCTTATGTCTTCACATCGCTTTGATAAATCAAAACTCTTAAATCTAAATAAATAAATAAATGTCCCAGGGATAAACAAAAACAGGACTTCTTGTAGGGCCTGGCTACAGGAAAAGTGTTTAATTTTATATAATAATAATCTCTTATGGTTCCAGCATTATGAATTAGAAAAACAAATGTCCCCAGTATAGTGCCACCTAGTGTCTAACAAAAATTGTTTATAGCAATTTTGAGGTTTAAGGGTTTGGCAAACTTGAGTGTTTGAATGTATAAACCAATGAATAAAAAATAAAAACAAGGTCCTAAATAATTTGATATGGTCTTGAAAGAGACATAGTGTTGAAGTTATGCTAGAATGGTGAATAATTAAAAGCTAATTTGTAATATATTTTATTGTATTATTAACCTTTGGCAGGTTAATATGCAATAACTGTAACCGGGTTAACTACCACTTTAAGAGATGCAGATAAACACAAAACATAACCGCTGATGCTCACATTCATCTCTTTATCACACGCCACTTGTCATAACATTAAGCAAAGATGACTTTTTTTTTTTTTTTTATCTGCCGCACCGATCATATTCTGCTAGTGACAAACATAAACTATCATTACATTGTACACCAAATGAGAAAGTTATTGTTGTTAATTGTAGGAGGAAGCAAAATATAAAATGCAGCTTCTTTTATTGTGCACTTGATTTGTGAGCAACTAATAAAGGCTCTACTGCTTTTCACGGCTGACTGGATTTACAATGTGTGAGTTTGCTCTCCATAACACAATCTAGCTGTGAGATGCAGTTCACCTCACCACTGCATCGTATAATAATGATTAAAAAAACATGTAGCAACTCTAAGCTGACAAATAGTTTACACTTCATATTCCAGTCTTTTCTCAAGAGAAAATGAACAGGGAAAAAAGCATACAGAAAGTTAAAGCAAGCAGTCAAAGAAGGTGAGTGTGCTTACTGCAGAATAAGGTGATGAAGACATGAGCGTGAAGTCATGAGTGTCTCTGTAAGCTCACATCAGCAGCAGTGTTTGCTCCAGGTGGGGATGGAGACTGGGCCTTGGGTGGATCTCTCCACTGATATCAGCTCCTCTGGGGTATTACTGGCCTTGTGATGCAGTAACAGATCCTGAATGGCTTGTTCTTCAATCTATGATAAAGATGAGATGAACGGAAAATAAGGGTCAAATGATTAACATCAGGAAAAGGACATTTTTTTAAATCTAGTTTACAACACATTTGAAAGTTCACTTCCAATGAAAGTTCACTTCCAATGACTCCGCATCAGTGTGGAAAAGTCTAAAGAAGATCACCAATTACAAGACACCACCCCCCAGCACTGTAGAGAATCAACGACTGGCAGACGATCTGAATGAGTTTTACTGCAGGTTTGAAAGAACACCCATCACCTGCCCTGAACGCCTCCCCACACAACCATTCACACCCTTCACAACTCCTGCAACCAGCCCTGAATGCCTCTCCAAACTACCGTTCACACCATTAACAGCTCCTGCAACCCATCCTGAACACCTCTCCAATCAAGCACTCTCACCATTTACACCTCCTGCATCCCCCCTCTCAGGTGGGGCACCTGCAATTCAGATCAGCGAGGATGCGGTGCGCCAGGTCTTCCGGAAGCAGAAAAGGAAAAAAGCACCGGGCCCAGATTGTGTTACACCAGCCTGTCTGAAATCCTGTGCTGACCAGCTGGCCCCCATCTTCACACAGATCTTCAACAGATTGCTGGAGCTGTGTGAAGTCCCTTCATGCCTCAAACGCTCCACCATCATCCCCATCCCTAAGGAACCCAAAATTACAGGACTAAATGACTACAGGCCTGTGGCTCTAACGTCTGTAGTCATGAAGTCATTTGAAAAACTGGTGCTGGCCCACCTGAAGGACATCACGGGACCCTTGCTGGATCCTCTTCAGTTTGCCAACAGAGCAAACAGGTCTGTGGAGGATGCAGTAAACATTGGACTGCATTATGTTCTGCAACACCTAGACAGACCGGGGACTTATGTGAGGATCCTGTTTGTGGACTTCAGCTCGGCCTTCAACACGATCATCCCAAACCTCCTCCTGCCCAAACTAAATCAGCTCTCCGTGCCCACCTCAGTCTGTCAGTGGATCAACAGCTTCCTGACAGACAGGCAGCAGCTAGTGAGGCTGGGAAAATACACATCCAGCACCTGTACAATCAGCACCGGAGCTCCCCAGGGCTGCGTTCTCTCCCCACTGCTCTTCTCCCTGTACACCAATGATTGCACGTCTAAGGACCCCTCTGTCAAGCTCCTGAAGTTTGCAGACGACACCACACTCATCGGCCTCATTCAGGACGGTGACGAGTCTGCTTACAGAGAGGAGGTAAAAGAGCTGGCTGTCTGGTGCAGTCTCAACAACCTGGAGCTTAACACGCTCAAAACAGTGGAGATGATCGTGGACTTCAGGAGAAACCCCCCTGCACTCCCCCCACTCACCATCATGAACAGCCCTGTGACTGCAGTGGAGTCGTTCAGGTTCCTGGGAACCACCATCTCTCAGGACCTGAAGTGGGACATTCACATTGACTCCATTGTGAAAAAGGCCCAGCAAAGGTTGTACTTCCTCCGCCAGCTGAGGAAGTTTAACCTGCCACAGGAGCTGCTGAAACAGTTCTACTCCACCATCATTGAATCCATCCTCTGCACTTCAGTAACTGTCTGGTTCAGCTCAGCTTCTAAATCTGACCTCAGAAGACTACAGAGGGTAGTCCGGACTGCTGAGCGAATCATCGGTTCAACTCTCCCATCTATTCAAGAACTGTACTTATCCAGAGTGAGAAAAAGGGCTGTCAAAATCACTCTGGACCCCTCACATCCAGCACACTCCCTCTTTGAACTGTTGCCATCTGGTCGACGCTACAGAGCACTGAGCACCAGAACGACCAGACACAGGACCAGTTTCTTCCCTCAGGCAATCCATCTTATGAACAGCTGATAATAACGGCGAACACACTACACTTTATATTTATATACACATACACCTTATTTATCTAACACACATACTTAGTATACACTTAAATTTTGCACACAATATATATGTACATACATAACTTCATTTTGTAATATACCTGCCTACAATTGTCATTTGTATATTCAGAGATGTATAGTAACGAAGTAGAACTACTTCACTACTGTACTTAAGTACTAAAAGGCGGTATCTGTACTTTACTAGAGTATTATTTTTTTCTCCTACTTCCACTTTTACTTCGGTACATATTTTCGCTTAGTTTAATACTTTTACTCCGATATATTTTTTATGTGCTGCATCGTTACTCGTTACAATTATAATAATGTTACGAATCATTCCATTACAAACCACTGCCAGAACTGTAGATGGCAGGTTTGATGAAGCTGGCACATCATTGAGCGAAACAAGCGATTAAGAAGACTGACTGAACTGCTGTGAAGAGAGAAATGAACACCGAGCCGAGCCAGATAATGACTCGTTCACGAGTCAAGAACCGGTTGCATCGGTTTTTGGATGACCAGTAACGTTAGTTCTTTCTGACAGTTCGATTCAATAAGCCAGTTGAAGAAAACAGTTCACCGATTCTTTTGCGCTCGATGCAATGGCGTCATTGGCGTTGACTGCACATGGGCTCATAACATTAACACAGAATCAGTTCAGAATCAATCACCAAAAGAATCAGTTCGGTTCCAGACGCTCTGTGTGTCGGTTTGCTTCACGCTAAATCACACATGCGCAGTATCATCAGCTCCTCGGTTCACGAATCGGACGCGTCTGACAGAAACGGTTCTTGACTCGTGAACGAGTCATTATCTGGCTCGGCTCGGTGTTCATCTTCAGTTCTCTCTTCATCAGTTCAGTCAGTGTACTGTTTGAGTCAATGAATTACTCCGGGATATTGGTTTGTTTTAACTCAGAGGGAGTGTCAGACACATTAAACAAGTTAACAGCTTAATTCATCTGTGGATTAATGCGTATTGGAGACGCGAATTCAATTCGATTTGGTGGACTGTTTCAAAAAGATCCGGTTACATCGAATGATTCGTTCGCGAACCAGATATCACAAACTGCTTTGTTTTTAACTGTCTTACAACAGACACGGAAGAGAAGACAATGCTGAATAAAGTCGTAGTGTTTGCTATCTTTTGACCAAAATGTATTTTCGATGCTTCAAAAAATTCCAAATGACCCTCTGATGTCTTATGGGTTTGAAACAACATGAGGGTAAGTTATTAATGACATCATTTTGCAAATTGGGCTAACTGACCCTACTAACTGTTTTTTGTTTACAAGAAGTTACAGTCAAAGGAATTGTGATTGTCCTTTAGGTTAATCATTTGAAATAGTAAAAACAATATGTTCAAACTTTTGACTATTTTCTTTAATAGCTACATAACACAATACTTCTACTTTTACTTTCAGTACTTGAGTAGTAAATTTTAAAATAGACTACTTGCAATACTTAAGTACAAAAAATGTTGAATACTTTAGTACTTCTACTTAAGTGTGGTGCTTAAAGAGCACTTCTACTTCTACTCAAGTCACTTTTTTGATAGAGCACTTGTACTTTTACTCAAGTATGGTTCTCTAGTACTTTATACATCTCTGTGTATATTGTCATTCACTATCTACTTATTTGTATTTTTTATTCTTTTATTATGTGTTTTATGTTCTGTCGCTGTCATTCTGTTGTACTGCGGAGCTTCTGTCACGAAAACAAATTCCTCGTATGTGTAAACATGCCTGGCAATAAAGCTCATTCTGATTATGATTCTGAAAAAGTGTTATTTGCTTAATTTTACATTGTTATACTGCTTTCAGACAAGTTTTAATGTTCTAATTCAATTTTTAACAGATGTAAAATCAATATCAGTGAATATTTTCCTCATACCTTAAGTGAATAAGTGTGCACATCTTAATCATTTTTCTTCTAAATGTTTTCAAATATACACCACCATTCAGAAGTTTGGGGTAAATAAGATATTTTAGCTAAATTTATAATTTTATTGGGCAAATATGCATTAAATTGATCAAAAGTGACAGTGAAGGCATTTATAATGTTACAGAACAATTTTGAAAAATAAAATGCATCAGTTTTCACAAAAATATTGTGCAGCACAACTGTGTTCAACATTGATAATAATCAGAAATGTTTCTCGAGCAGTAAATCATCATGTTTTCATGATTTCTGAAGATCATGTGACACTGAAGACTGGAGGAATGATGCTGAAAATACAGCGGAGCATCACAGAAATACATTACACTTTAACATTCACAGAGAAAACAACTATTTGAAATTTTCAATAATATTTTATTCACACTTTTTATTGTAGTTTTAATCAGATAAATGCAGTCCTGGTGAGCAGAGGACACTTATTTTGAAAAATCTTACTGGCTCCAAAGTTTTAAATGGTAACCTATTTTCCCAAGAAGAAATGTTTGAAAGCAGTTTTGCAAAAGTTTGAAACACGTTTGATTAAAACAGCATGCCGGGTTACAGTCACTGTCTTGACCATCTGACTGCATACACTAGACTTTCATTTGGAAGAGAACAAGGTTCAGTGCTTACTGATACAAATGCTGAGTAACAACTTCTGAAGAGAAATAAGGAAGTTAGTTCAAATGCTTCAACTGACTTAAGCAGCAGGGATATGAATTTAAGATTGTTCCCATTCTACTGCTCCTTAAAGGAACAGTTCACCCAAAAATAAAAATCAGCCAAACTGTCCTCAACCTCAGGCCATACAAGAGGAGTTTGTTTCTTCATCGGGTTTGTAGAAATGTAGCATTGCATCAGTGTCTCATCAATGGATGCTCTGCAGTGAATGGGTGCCGTCAGAATGAGAGTCCAAACAGCTGATAAAAACATCATATTAATCCACAGCACTCCAGTCCATCAGTTATTGTCTTGTGAAAAGCTGCACGTAAGAAACAAATAAATCATTAAATAAGTCAACACATTTACACCGCTACATTCTCTATCCGTAATATCGCTTTCTCTAATTAAAAAGTCTTCTTGTCTGAATCAGGAGCGAAATATGCACAGATCAAGCAAAAACGGTCCAAAACAGCTCTAAACAAATATGTGACTGGGTTTTGATGTGAGAGACACCAGGAGATGGACTTTTGCACTTGAGGAAGCGTTATTATGCGTTATGGAAATGGTTTCAAGCTAAACACTTTAATTAAATTTTTCTTACAAAGACAAAACTTCTTCAAAAGTCTTCAGAAGTCATTAACTGATGGACTGGAGTGCTGTGGATTATTGTGATGTTTTTATCAGCTGTTTGGACTCTCATTCTGACGGCACCCATTCACTGCAGAGCATCCATTGATGAGACACTGATGCAGTGCTACATTTCTCCAAACCTGATGAAGAAACAAACTCATCCTAATCTCAGATGATCCTGAGGGGGAGGACATTTACAGCACATTTTCATTTTTGGTCGAACCGTTCCTTTAATGATTCAGCTAATTCTTCTTTTAGTTGTTTTTAGGTTGAAAGAATGGGCAGTGTTGCATATTTTACTACATTGTTTGGTTTAAATCATTGGAGGAATGGAGACTCTCCAGAAATGTTCACAGAACTGAAAGTCATGAAATGACTCCAATAATGAGCACAAATTAAAAACTGATACACAACAAGCACGCAAAACTAAAATAAAACACTTTCCACCTGAGAACAGCGATGCATGGTGAGTTTCTTCTCAGCACACGCTCGTGTGTTTGTGACAGAGTTTGCCCTTATCAAAAGAGATTACAATCACAGCCGTGCAGTGGAGCGCTGCTGATAAATATTCAGCCCTGTGCTTGAGCGCTGGAGTCATAAACACAGCCCAGCAGACAGCTAATGTGACAGACACCGAGACGGAGAGACGCCTGGCCACAGTCACACATCTGCAGGCTCAGGTCAGATCAGCTGACACATGCTGGAGAGAAACATCCTGAAGAACCTGCGGCTAGACGTCCTGGAGAGCACACTCTTAAATCACAACATAACAGTCTGAATCAGCTCAACTTCAGATGACACTGGGTTTGCATAATAAACACGGTGCACAAATCAGCCACAATGCAATGCAACACATACCAAAAAGCCCAAATATGTTCCCTCTGGTTTCAAAAGTTGTCTTACAAAAGTTGACGAAAAAAAAAAAAACTAAAACATAGAAAAGATATTTTCTTTTTTTTTTTTTTACTTTTTTTTCTGTTGCATTAACAAGATTTGTTTTGTTTTTTTATCTAACAAGGATTCATTAAATTGATTCAAAGTGAAAGTGAAGACATTCATAATGTTACAAAAGATAACCATTTCAAATAAATGCTGTTCTTTTGAACTTTCTATTCATCTGTGAATCCTGAAAAATAAAATGCATCACAGTTTCCACAAAAATATTGAGCTGCACAACTGTTTTCAGCACTGATAATAATCAGAAATATTTCTTGAACAGTAAATCATCATATTATTCTGATTTCTGAAGATCATGTGACACTGAAGACTGGAGGAATGATGCTGAAAATACAGCTGTATCACAGAAATAAATTACACTTTAGTATAAATTACTATTTTCTATTGTTATTTCAAACTGTAATAATTTAAGATCTTGCCGTATTTTTCAGCAAATAAATGCTTACCTAGCTCAGACATTTTTTTTTTTTTTTTTAAATCTAAACTGTTTCTTCCCAACTGTGGACGGATTTTTGTTTTTGTTGTGAAAAATCATCTTTAATTTTAAACACTACTTTTATATTGTTAACAAATCTGCACACAATTCATATACACAGACATTGTGTGTTTTCAAAACTACTGATTTCCACATTTAAATGAGATCACTTGGGAAACTATGGAATGGCATTTTTCAATAAAATACAATTAAATAAAAGAGGTTTTTATCTGTCTAGTTATATATAGGAACGAGTTCAGGGTCATTTCACTTGTTGCAGAACTAAGCACATACCATTTCTTTGAGAAAACAACACAAAGGAAAAAAGTAACATCAGCCAAAACTCACAAAACACAGCAGCATGTCAGCAGATGTACTGTCTCATAACTGAAGCATTACAGCGCCACCTGCTGGAACATACAGATAAAGCAGGACCAGAATAACACACAAGAGCTCTGATCCAAACCTAGTGAGCGTCTACAGAAGAGGAGATGTAAGACATCTCAAAGGGAGGCAGCAGAAGAATTATTTAGACCACTTCTGATCCATAAACAGATGTGTTTCACGTCTTGTGTTTGCTCTCCTGATGGAAGAGAGGGGCGGGGTGAGCACTAGCTCATTAGCATTTAAAGAGACATGCACGACCATTGAGGAATTTTAACCAAACTGTGTTAGACATTTCATGAAGACCCTTAAGAAGCATACCAGCTTGTAGAAAATGAGCATCAGATGACCCCTTTAAATTGTCCAGCCAAGCTAAATTAAACGTCTGCCAAATCTTGAACAATATTTTGTGTCTAATCCTGACACAAGCCTTATGTGGCAAGCAGCTGTGTGATAAGACAGATAAAGTAGATCCAGCCAATCATATTTAGATCAGATCTGAATATGTTTCCAGCTCCGTGTGTCATCTGCATCAGGCGTTGAGTGAACAGAGACGGTGCACTGAACGAGATGTTCCTCACCCTGCTGGTTTCTCCAGGAGAAGCAGGAGGAGGCCGGGGACTTCACGAGGTTTGGAAGAGTGACACAACTGATGAACACTAAACCAGACAAAGATAACAGCTCTGCCAAAGCCACCCTTAAACTAGGACACCTGAACTAATTTCCCTTATGTAAAGTGACCATATTGTTCATGTATGCATTTATGTTTCACCTTTTATTCTATTTGTTGATGGTCTTTTACGTTTTAATGCTGAAAACTGAAATGAAATTGTTAGCAATAATAAGATGTGTTATTTAACGCATAAGGGTATCATCATGGTATACTATTTATACAACTTGTTAAATGTTACAATGCATTAGTATCAAGATTATTATTGTTAACTAAAAATAAAACCATATATCAGTGGGTATAGAAAATGATACCCCCCTCCCCTTTAAAATAAGGCTATTTTGTTGCTTTGTAGCCAGCCGTATTTACTAAGAGCAACTTTTTCAACCTTTTTCTCCTTCATCCACTGTGTGGATCAATTTTCATTTGATTAGGATAAATTAAATTAATGTTTTATGCCTTCATCTGATTACTAGAAAAACAACAGGTTTAAAATACAGGCCTGTGGTTCTTCATTTCTTTTTATTAATTCACCATTTGTAAACTGATGTTTACTGTTCATTCTTTAGAAATATCAATAGCATTTGTATTAAAACTATATTCACTGAATGTAATAATAAAAAAAACGTCGATAATAAGTCGATCCCCAGCCCTAATCACTTCATTTGTGAGACATAATGGAATAAGGCTCTCACCAGGTCTTGACAGGTTTGAGCGGAGGAAGAGACGTGACATACTCTCTGTGCTGCCCTCACTGAGCCATCATCATCTTCCTCTGAGACATCTTACTGGGGATGACCGAGACCTTGCTGCTGCTGGGGTTAATAAGAGCGATAAGCAGAGAATAGAGTAAAAAAAACAATGCACTGTAAATAAGCGTCTAAAGCAGCTGAACTACCGTGATGGCAGACTGGGACTCCTGTCTGTTCAGAGAGTCAGCCTCCTTCTCCAGGATGGCCCTGAGGTCCAGGACAGGAGCTGGGCTACAGACACTGAACACATTCAGATTCACAGCCATACCACTCAAGAACATCCTCTGTGAGAGCAGATCGGTCACCTGGCTTTGACTGCAGGCATGGGTTCAGGTGCGGACGAATGAGTGAACAGGGGTGTCAGGAGGAGTCTTCAGCCCTGTCAGGCCACGTCTCTCATCCTACACACATGAACAGTTCATGCATCAGCGAAAATCCTGTCATCTAGCTATTTGAACTAAAACAGTGTTGAATCTAAATACAAAATATAAACTATCATAAGTGTGTTTATTTATTTATGTTTTAAAGAAATTAGTTTTATAAAGTAAGGATGTATTAAACTGAAAGTGACCGCAAAGACATTTGCATTGTTACAAAACGTTCTATTACAAAGTTTTCAACTTCTGTATAAAAAAAAAAAAAAAAAAAAAAAAAAAAAACATGCATCACAGTTTTTACAACTGTTTTCAACACTTTTTGCAGATAATCAGTATATCAGAATGATTTCTGAAAACTGGAAATTTAGCTGCGCATCACAGAAATAAATTACATTTAATCAGCATATTCACACAGAAAAGTTATTTCAAATTGAAATTTCATATTTTCATTTTTTTTTATCAAATAAATGCAGTCTACAAGAATGTTACTACTCTATCTTTACATTTAAAATACATAAATAAATAGGAGTACAGTATATTATATATTAAACAAAAAAATAATATCTTAATATATAAAAAGTAAAGAAACACTAAAAAGTAAAAATGATTTTGAAATAAATTTGAATTAAATATTACTATAGCTGTTGTTTTCTTCTGTTGTTGACGTGATGAGCTCCGGCAGACACTCCACTGAACGAGCTGAACCTGAGGAACAGATCCCGCCCAAACTAGTAAAACTACTGGAACAATAGAAATACCATAATAATTCATTTCTGTTTTGTGATCATCACATGATTTTCAGTGCACTGTGGTACAGAGCTCATTTTGATCAGTGGTTCTGAACTTCTGACTTGAAGTTCCCCCATTTTTTCCAACACAATATTTGAAAGCTACTCTTGCGATCTATAATATTTCCTCTGGTATGTTCTGCTGCAAGGATAGGTGCTTCTCAATAAATCAGAATGTCATGGAAAAGTTCATTTATTTCAGTAATTCAACTCAAATTGTGAAAGTCTTTGGTTCTTTTAGTTGTGATTATTTTGGCTCACATTTAGCAAAAACCCACCAATTCATGATATCAACAAATTAGATTACTTCATAAGACAAATAAAGACATTTAGTGAATGGTTGGCCTTCTGGAAAGTATGTTCATTTACTGTACATGTACTCAATACTTGGTAGAGGCTCCTATTGCTTTAATTACTGCCTCAATTCAGCGTGGTATGGAGGTGATCAGTTTGTGGCTCTGCTGAGGTGGTCTGGAAGCACAGGTTTCTTTGACAGTGGCCTTCAGATCATCTGCATTGTTTGGTCTCTTGTTTCTCATCTTCCTCTTGACAATAGCTCATAGATTCTCTCTGGGGTTCAGGTCTGAGAAGTTTCTGGCCACTCAAGCACACCAACACCATGGTCATTTAACCAACTTTTGGTGGTTTTGGCAGTGTGTGCATGAGCCAAATCCTGCTGGAACATGAAATCAACATCTTCAAAAAGCTGTTTAGTTTTCAAAAAACACAATGGACCAACACTAGCAGATAACATTGCACCCCAAATCATCACAGACTGTGGAAACACTGGACTTCAAGCAACTTGGGCTATGAGCTTCTCCACCCTTCCTCCAGACTCTAGGACCTTGGTTTCCAAATGAAATACAACACTTGCTCTCATCTGAAAACAGGACTTTGTACCACTGGGTAACAGTCCAGTTTTTCTTCTCCTTAGCCCAGGTAAGATGCCTCTTGTTCACTGGTCCATCTCAAAGAGACCACCCAGGGATCTGATAATCCTAAACTCCTGAGTATAAGTGATAGTGAGAGTGCTGCTCTGGTCAAACTCATCTGCAGCGTGAGGAGCTGACCTGCAGGGGACGGGCTCTGGATCACATCAGACAGATTGTATCCACCGCCGGGGCTTCCTCTTAGCCCTCATCTTGGCCTTCTTCAGCAGGCTATCGCAAGACTGAACACAGAGAGCACTCTGAATACAGCTGGACAGTACTTTATATTTATATTATAGTCTTTCAGCAGGTAGATCTCACACCTGGAGTGATCAGCATCACAGCCGCTCTTACGGTCCACAGCCGAGTCCCACTCTCGTCCTCATAGCCGCTGAGATCCGGAGCGTCTGCGTATGGCGTGATGAGACGTCTCTGCATGGCTGGGATCTGTCAGAGGAGTCTGATGTCAGGATCTCTCAGCAGAGCTTCAATGAAGCAGACGAGAGCCATGATTTAGACTTACCATCCTCCTGTACGAATCTGTCAGATCTGCTCAGGATCTCTGACAGACAGAGAGACGGACAGACACATGAGCAACTGCTGTTCAAACATTTGGGGATTTTCTTTTTAATGAATGCTTTTAATCAGCAAGGATGCATTGCATTGAGCAAAAGTGACAGTTAAGCAGTAAATCATCATATCAGAATGATTTCTGAAGATCATGTGACACTGAAGACTGGAGGAATGATGCTGAAAATACAGCTGTGCATCACAGAAATATATTACAGTTTAACACAGAAAACACTTCTTTTAAATTGTAATAATATCAGTTTTTAATGCATTTTTGATTAAATAAATGCAGCCATGGTGAGAAGAGGAAACCTTTTGTTGTGATTCATACCAATAGAACTGTTTTGATAGGGCTTCTCTATTATGGCTAAAATCATAATTCTGATTATTGTGGCTCCTAAAAAACCACAACCTTTCTTATCTTAGTCTTTGTCATGGTCTTAGCACACAGTGTAACTACAGAAAAGTCAAGTTTTAAATAGGAAAAATATAGAAGCTCTTTGGTCATTTTTGAGCGAGATGCTAACAGTCATGCTATCAGATTAAATTATCTATGTTAATCTAAGACAGTGGTTCCCAACCTTTTTCAACTCGCGGCCCACACAACCAAACACATATGTTTGCGCAGCCCACTTCAAAAAAATTAACTGACCCCGCTATTGTTGGGTTAATAACTTAGTACTCAGAAGCTAGATTTTAAACTATATTTATTGAAAAAACTAGGGCTGTGCGATATGGACAAAAAAAAAAAAAAAAAACTATCACGATTTTTTTGATCAATTTTGCAATTGTGCTTTTACAGTCATAAATGCATTCAGGATTAATTTGAAACATATTTCCAAAAGAAAACCAATCAGAGCTTTATCAAAAAGTTGTAACATCTCTAGAACAGACATAAGTCAAAATTATCACTATAGTGAAGATGTAAAAAAATGTATAGACCTGTGGCAAAAAAAAAAAAAAAAAAAAAAAAAAATCCTGTATACAGGGACTTTTTTTTCTTTTTTGCCATGCATTGTTCATAGAGCTCATTAATTGTAGCGGTGCCTCAGGTGTTTGCAGTGTGTATACAGTATGTGTATGCGGTCAGCAGTGAGAGCGCATAAATATAACGCGAAAGCACATTAAAATAATGCACGAGTGCGAATCTATCTGTTCGCAACAGATTTCCTTTGCTCTGTCACAAAACCAGTCGTGCTTGCTCAGAAACACGCTGCTTTGCGAGGAGAGAGTGTGCACACTTAAAACGTGTCTCCTCTCACTTAAACTGCATCCTGTTCACTAACAAATTCACTCTATGCTCATGTGTTAGACATGAATTATTTCGCACGTTTTTATTTCTAGCCTTTTACCGCAGTGAGAACGCTCTGATCCGTCAACATTGGCTCAGAAAAAAGGCGCATCACAGACAGTGTGTGAACCTGGAGTTGGGCATATGCGCACGCTCAAATCGTGATTTTAGGACGTTTTCTTTTAATCGCACAGCCCTAGAAGGGACTGGAAATGAACAGAAAATAATTGGCGGCCCACCTGCAATACCACCACAGGTTGAAAACCACTGATCTAAGATAAAAGTGCTACCGCTAGACACGGGGATCAGATGAATGGATTTGAAAATGTTAAAACTCAACTGTGTAACTCTAGGGGAGTTGGAAAATGATACTGTTTTCAAAAAAGTGGAGTGTTCCTTTAACACGATTATGATTCGGCCACATGACCAGAACTTTATATAACTGATTTATTTAAAGATATTGGTATATATCAAATATATATATATATATATATATATATATATATATATATATATATATATATATATATATATATTCTATAAATTAGGTTGCTTTGACATCTAGATTTTAGAGACATTTAGAGAAAGTTTACAATTCTCAGTACCACAGCAGAATACTAGGGTCACTAACTTTAGTAATAAACATACATACATTAAAAAAAATTCTCAAATTATTGAAAATATTTAAACAGACAGTTAATGAAAAAAAAAATCAAATAAAGCAAAGGACAAATACAATAGAAAAAATATATATACAAATGGAACGAAAAAGCGCTTTAAGTTTTTATTTCAAGTCTAAAGTATTCAATAAACTATTACAGAAATGTAATAACTGAATGTAGCCTAACATAAAACAGCATAGTCTTCCCTTGTTTCTTATTAAAGCTACAAAAGTCCTTCAGTCAAGAGCAGTGAGTGATTTTCTCTCCGTCTTACGTTGGATTGATATTAAGCAGACAGTCAGCAGCAGGACTATTAGGCTGCTGTCACTTTAAGAGCTGCATGGTTCTAATTCACGGTTATGCACGTATTTTCATTTTCAATTGTTTACGGTCAATTACAGAACCAACAATGGTTTATGAGAATAATCACTGCATTTTGACACATTTTGGCATGCACTTGACAGTTTAGGTTTAGTAAAAGTTGACTTCACATATCTGTGTTCTGCTCAGTCTCAGAACATGCAAAGAAAGCCTCATGAGGAACAGCACAATTTATCTTTCGTGCTTTTATATAAAAAATATATTTATATATATAACATATCATTACTGAACACAGATTTTGAGGAATGTTGGTGACCAGACAGCTGAGTATAGCCACTGACTTTCACAGTATAAAAAAGACTATGAAAGTGAACTGGCTACAGTCAACTCAAACAGGTCTGGAATAACTTGAAAAAACTCCAGCAACTCTGCAGCGTTCTTCAGCGTCACTGCACACAGCACATGGACAAAATCAGCTCATCTGGACGTCTGGTTTACACTGCCACATTATGGACTATGCATGTTATATTATATGCAATGGAATAATAACAATAAGTGAAGTGAAAGATAAAAGTTCAATTATTATTACTTTTCCATACTATTCAAAATATCAAGTTGCAGTCGTCTTGGAATATGTCAAACAGTGTGTGTAATATACTACTCTTCAAAAGTTTAGGGTCAGAAAGGTTTTTTTTTTTTTTTTTTTTTTCAACAAGGTTGCATAAATTGATCTACAGTGACAGTAAAGACATTAATAATGATAAAAAAATTATATTTCAAATAAAAATGCTTTCATTTTGAACTTTCTACTCAAATCCTGAAATCAAATTCATATTGTGCAGCAGAACTGTTTCAACATTGATAATAATCAGAAGACATTCACATCAACACAACACTTCCAGTTCAGAGAGACAGCTCGTGTCATTTCAACACACACCATGTATATGAAGATAAGATAATGCACACTTTGTTTCTTACGTGAAACACGCACAAAGAATGCCTTAGATGCTAAATGAAGATAAATAGGGACGGTCAAGCTCTAAAGGACCATAAGAATTAAGGATTTTTAGCAAGAAACTTTAGTTTCAGTCTCACAAAGAAAAGAAAAAAGTCTGAGTTTTACGTTTTCTAGTCATTTGCAACTATCACTTAAGTTAATGAAGTGCCCACAGATGGGCAAAATCCCTCTGAGAATCGGTAATTATCTCTATTTATAATAGTTGAGTTTAGTCAGGGTAGAGAGGTATACAATACCAAAGGTGTTTTTGAACTGAAATGTCACCAAAGCTGCTTTAAAAAATACAGTAGAAACTGCAAAAACATGAAATATTTCATTTTAAAATAATTTACATAATATATTATGTAAAGAAAAACTTTTATTTTGGATGTGATTAATCGTTTGACAGCACTAGATTTATGTCTATAGATATTAAGCTAGATTTAACTAAGAAAATTTGCCTTGGCATTTAGCAGAAATAAATCAAGTTTGGGTTATATATTCAGTTAGTGTTTAATTTCAAATAATGAAAATGTTTGTCTTTAGTTTTTACCCTTAAACTTTTTAACAGTAGTCTATTCATTAATAAACTGGGGCGCCATGATTTGCCTGTCCAATAAAAAATGGAGCAAAGATGTATATTCAGTGCTTCATCAGTGAATATGAATGAATATTTCCCTCCTGATTCAGTAAAACCAGCCTTTTTACTGAAGACAGCGTTATTATATGGACACATATTTTTTCTTCTCCAGACATTAACTGATGGACTGCTGTGGATTATTGTGATGTTTTTATCAGCTGTTTAATTCTGGCGGCACCCATTCACTGCAGAGCATCTACTGGTGAGCAAGTGATGCAACGATTTCCAAATCCATTCCTATTAAGAAACAAACTCATCTACATTTTGGATGGCTCGAGGGTGAGGACATGTTCAGCTAATTTTCTATTTTTCTTCAACTACTTCTTCAACATAACAAACAAACTCTCAGGGGCGGAGGGTTCATTCAGAGAGCATCTCCCCAAGCCCAGTTTTTAGGCGACACCCTGCAGCATCTTCACTGGGTCTTGTCCAGGTTCACTGTCATTACTGGTTTTGGGCTTGTCTGCATCCTCAGGAGTCTTAGCAGGAAGAGAGCTGTACACGTCCAGAGCGGAGCGGTTCTCCAGCCCTAGAGTCTGCAGACTGTGGTTCAGGATCAGAGCGGGGGATGATGGGCCGGGTCCCGTGAACCAGCATCTCACAGGAGTCTGTATAGATGAAGTGAAGCTCTTTCTCCAGCATCTCAGGAGGAACCTTCTCCAGGACCAGCAGATCACAGCCCACCGCCCCTTCTCCTTTCTTCACCTCTCCATCTTCCACACCCTCTTAGCAGTCCTCCAGGAGGAGCGCTTTACAGAAGAAGTCCGACCGCGTGACAGGATGTATTTGTCTCACGTCATGGATGCTGTCCGTCTCATCGGCTTCGGTCAGGAGGCGCAGGAAGTGCTGGGAGAACGTGGACACAGAAGCGGAGGGAACTTCATACAAGCTGAAGAACAGAGAGAAGAAATGATAACACAAGTAGGCTGAAAATATCCTGAAAATTGGAAACAAAATACAGGAACTGAATGATTTTTTTCTTAAAATGTTATTCCATTAATAGTTCTTGAATGCAGTGTTATGTTAGTATAATTGAGATACTATAATAGTTTTTATTTATTTAAAAAAGAAAAATCTTTTTGAATATATATTTTATTGTTTTCATTCATTTTTATTTGAATTTTAGTACATCAAGCTATATTTCTCAATAAATGAGAAATGTTGCTTTGGCATCTAATGTATTTTATTTATAATGTTTTAATGTTTGTTTGTATTTCAGGAAACTTTTTTTATGGTTTCAGTTTCAGTTAACTGTGTTAATCCTGCTTGAAAGGTAGCATTCACCACTGTTGTAGACATAACATAATTGGCTTTTGTAGACTTTTTTTTAAGCAGCAGAGCTACAAAGCTAAAAAGACCAGGTGTAAATGCCCATAGAAAGGTGTTCAAGATGGACTGATCACGCAAACCACATGAGGAGATGGATGGAGATGCATTTCAGACACAACTGAACAAGTGTAAATGCATCTGATAACCACATATATAAATGTGTTTCTCCCCAAGATAATAAAAAGAAAAAGGCAGAGCATGGGATTGAAGTTTTGATTTATATGTGTTTTGCAGCGACACTTTTAGGTCAAGTATATATACAACAGTTTTAACAAACTGGATCAATAAGAACACATAAAGTGACATGTACATAGACTCTGATATAGGCTCTTTCTCAGGGCGATATCGGCCATGAAGACCTGTCTGCTGTACGCCCAGCGAAACGGCTTCACTGACGTGCACACTGAGCGCATGAATGATCAGAGAAAGAAAGCAGGAATATGAATAGAAAAAATAAGGCCTCCTGAATTCTGAAATTGTGTTTTGTTTTATTTATTCTTACTTCTTTTTTTCTGTATTCTCTATATTGTTTTTCTGGATTTTATTGTTAAATTAAATGTTCATGTCTAAGTAATTAAAATCTTGAAATCTTGAAACTGATAGATAAGAGCTTTATTCCTCAGCTGGGATCGTAAATCCTGGCATGTTTTCCTCAAAAACCTTATTTTCTTTGCCACTGAAGAAAGAAGGACATGAAAATTATGAGTTTTTTTTTTTTTTTTTTTTTTTTTTTTATGGCTCTAAGAAATCTATTACATTTTTTCCTGTAATCCATTTGTTTTTTGGTTTTAATATTTCTGCATTTCTTTCAAATTACATACTTTTTATATTACAATTTTAATAATCAGAAATCATGCCTAATCAATTTAATTCAGAATCCAAACTGTATTTATTTAATAATTAATCCTATTTTTACAGATACAAGGATCTTTTTTCCACAGAACTCTGTGTTGGCTGTTGCAATTCTTCTGAAATTATAATTTAATACATATATACTATCAAAAATGGTGGTAATCAAATTAAGATAAACATTAATTTAATTAATCCTGAAATGTAATCTAAAATTAATTCCATTTGCTTTTCTTATAAGTGTAAACTTTTATTTTGGAAGTTTGTAGTAAAGACATTAAAGAGTATATGCTACAACAATAGTTTTCTCACACAAAAAGCTGATGAAGTGACTTTCAGATCAGCTCTGGAGATGAAGTTCATGTGTTAATATCCTCATACCATGAGACGGCAGATGCTAAAAACACCATGAGTGAGCAACAAGTGTACTTTACTCACACATGCAGACTTCACGTTTAAATAGTCTTTCTGCACTATTCACAGATGCTAAAGAATAACACAGTTTGATTAAATGTACTGCCCTACTTTTGATTTAATCATCCAAAATATGCCAAATTCCATGACATTCCACATTATACAGCAAATTCTATTTTTATGACTGGATTCCAAAACTCTGTCTACATTCTGCACATCACAGAAAATATTAAGTCAGACTATACAAAAAACAAACTAACAAAAAAAAGGAGTAGTGAACCTTTGGTGAAAAAAATATGCCACATGATTAGAGGGACCAGGGTTTGTTCAAACCCCTTATGAGCAATAGTATAAATGATGGTGTTCGGTAAGGCAGGCATTTAATAAACAGATGGAGTGACAAGCTGTAAAGATACTCTGGCATATTACCAGACATTTAGGCATACGTGCTTGGCAGACCAAATGCCAGCATCAAATTAAGAATCTTTTATTATAGAAAAACATGTGTTTATATATAAATATATGAAAGCACACTTGTATTTATGCTGTGAAAATGCTAAATCGTTAAGCATGACTAAATCCAACTTGGACCCCTTCCACTAACAGGGCTGCTCCAGCTGATAGCCTTTTACAAGGCACGTACAGATCCACAAGACTGAACATCTTGATTAGACAGACTTTATAACCAGATAGCTGGAAATCATGTGTATTATGGGGGAAAAACATCAGCAATAAAAATGAAACACTATTCAGAAACTTTATAAGTAGCTTAAATGGTTAAGCTCCTACCTGTCAGATTGCTACCACTTCATTTGTGTAAATGAAAATCTGCCTGACCCAACAAAATATGGTGTGCCACAAGGCTCGGTCTCAGGCCCTTTGTTATTCTTGTACTTTCAGTGATAATATAAGGAAACACAGCATTAGATTTAACTGTGATGTACACCACAAACATATTTATACTTATTCCAGTTCAGATGAAAGATTTCCATGATGGCAAAAAGTCACTTCAATGTGCTAAATTGTGATTAACATAAGCACATTTGATCAAATTATTTTAGAAACAAGCTTTTACAGCTACAGAGAAAAGTTAGAAATTCTGATTTAAGTAGCTATATTCATATAACTGTGAGACTGATGGGGTGTTCACTTGAGCACTGATGTTCCCCTGTGAATATTATGACAGCATCTTCACTTGACTGTCAAGAAATAGACTCTCCCTCTCAGTAAAAGAACAGATATTTTTAAAACAAGCAGTGTGACGATCCCTCATGAGCATTTTTTAGGAAGAAACAGGTATCAGATCAGTTGATTATGGGAACAGCTTAATGATCCTAGCTTATCTTCAAGGTATTCTTGAGCAATATTTTGATCCTATTACTGTTTCTGATTTGTATGTTTAATTATGAAACTGAAGTTTATATCAGTGTCGCATATAACTCACCCTTCCAGCTTCATCTAGAGCCAAAATCACCAGCTTCTCTCCTCCACCATCATGCAGGAGCGGAGTATCAATACGATGATCCAAACTACCACCACTCAACAGAACTTTCTTCAGGTCTAGCTGCCTGGAGAACAACACAAGGACAGTGTTAGCAGCAGCTTTGTCTTCAACCAAAGCTGTGAATTGAAAAATTATAATACTGCATTAAACATTTGCGAATAAAGCACTATTTCCATTTCATGTGTTCAAGAGAACAAAATCATCACTTCCTAGGGAATTGGCAGTGTGTCAGTAATAAAGTGTTTCAGCTACATTCACAGCTGCAGCTTCTCAGTGACTTCATAGTGGTGCAACTCACATCATTCACAGTCGAGGAATTAGTGAAGGAGACAGAGCAGAGCTTGAATATCAGCACGGGATTGCACTCGGTATTGTGCATAATTCTACTATTTCATGCAAAATTCCACTCTTACAATGCCTGTGCTTTTACGTCTTGCCAGTTTAACTATTCCAGCAACTTTAAGCAATTTAAGTGCAAAAAGACACGAAAGAGACTCAATACAGTACTTGCACGCTTTATTATAGGGTCACTGCTACGGTCCAAAAACAGAGGGGAATGAAAGCTGAATAACTTATGCTGCCTTAACCCTTTTAGTAAGCCTAAAACTGACATTTCCTGTAAACTTGTTCCTCAAATCTGATTGGTTGATTAGGATGTTGTTCCAGGATCATCAAGGATGTCGATCAAGGAACGTGTTGTACTTGGTGAAATCACATTCACCCTCTTATAGACTGTTTTCAGTGCACCCACACCTAAAGCACACGCACATAAAGTCACCTCTGAAACCGAGTGCGACTACAGAATTGAGTTGTCTTACACCTTATTGCATGTAAACAGTCACATACATACAAAATTCAGTAAATGTAAACCGGTGAGAAGCAAAACACGTGTGTAACAGTGCATAAATAAACCTGCTGCTGTCTGTGTCATTACAGTTATTTTACAGTTGAGTTCAGTTTCAGCAGTAATTCTGTACCTAAATATTAGTGTTAGACCTACCTGGAAAATGTAAAAGTACTGTAAATTTCCTTTGTATCTTGTTTTTTTTTTTTTTTTTTGCTTGTGCTATTGCTTGTATTTTAAGTATTGGTTCTTATTTGATCACTTACTGTTTACAGTCCTGCCACCACAGCTGGAAAAATGAAATGCAGAAGAAATGACAAACAAACATTGTCATGTTATCTAGCATTTGGATGTCTGACACAATTCTGAGAGACGACGAAATTAAACCAAAGAACTTTGATGACAGACTTTGGCTCAGGCATTTCAGAATGACTAAAACAATATTTTAGATGATGTGCAATGAGATCAGTTTTCTGGTTAGACTGAACAAAGTAGATCAGACTCGACTCAAGTCAAGATAATGACTCAAGTCTCCTACATGTGACTCCAATCACTTGGATGCCAGTTTCTTGCACTGATAATCTCTCACTGTCAGCAGGTAAATATCTCCCTTTTCGGTCACGCACAGAGTGATGGTCACATTCCGTGGTGCAGAGCGGACACCTGTCGAGGAACCGTCACGCACTTCTCTCCATCGGGCTCCAGCAGGTAACCTGAATGTATCACAATGGTTGGACCACAAGTTTTCATATGGGAAGAGGCAAATGAAGCAGACGCTCTGATGAAATTGCATGAAGAGGATTTGCAAAACACCTGAGAGACTTTAGATCAGTTAAACAACCTGTTAGTTTGTATGTGATAAACAGATCTGGGTGCTTGAGCAGCTTACCAAGCTAGCCACCATTCAATCCTACGGTATACACTGCATCTCGAGTCCAAAGAACAGTGTGGAACCTGCCATCTGCTACACCAATCACCGACCCCCCTTACAGGGACTTAGAGGTGACCTGTGGTCAATTGAAATTAACACAAAAACTGAGATTACCTACAGTTCAAGGTACAGATGCCTCAAACTTTCTGCAAACAAAAAATATTCGTCAAAAAAGCAATGTTCGGTTTTGGAAGAAACAGTATTGGATTGCTGTAATCATTCACAGCAAGGTTAAACTACAGAACAACATGTAAACATGTATTTAATGTATTTAATGTATGTCATGAAACCAAGTTATTACAGAACACAAGACTTCAGCAATAAATTGGAGTAGAGGTGCCAGTCCCAGCTGATGGTGAGCGTTGAGCCCAGAGGTGTAGACGTACTTCCTGGGACAGGAAGACCGAGTGGTACTTACACAACACCACCTTAACAGACACAAAAACACAACAATCGTACCATCATCATTCAAGATTATGTGCTAGCTCATGGATATTGTTGCCTTACCAGTATTTGCATGCTAAACCACACTTAGGTAGCACAAACACACTTTTCCAGCCAAACATTTCAAAAGTATAATCATGTTAGGTTCAAAAAGATAAAACAATAATAATAGCACTTTTAAAACTCAAAACCAAGATTGGTGTGATCGAACTGAGGTCAAAGGCTACATGACAATTATTATTTTATATTATTTTTTTGGCTCAGTAAGTCCATCTTTTTTAGCCCAATGCTGCATTTATTTGATCAAAAATACAGTAAAAACAGCAAAATTGTGAAATAATATTACAATTTATAATAACCTTTTACTATGAGAATATATACATTACACTGTAATTTATTTCTGTGATGCTCCGCTGTATTTCCAGCATCATTCCTCCAGTCTTCAGGGTCACATGATCTTCAGAAATCATGAAAATATGATGATTTACTGCTCAAGAAACATCTCTGACAGAAACATTTGTGTGTGTGTGTGTGTGTGTGTGTGCAAAATGTGCTTAATTTTGAGGATAAATTCTTTGATGAATAGAAAGTTTTCTATTCTATGAAGTTTTATTTGAAATAGTAAAGTTTTATAACATTATAAATGTCTTTACTGTCATTGTTCATTAACTGCATCACTGCTTAATAAAATGATACATTTCTTGCAAAAAGAAAGAAAGAAAGAAAATATTCTTACTGACCTCAAACCTTTAAATAGTAATGTTAGTGGATCAGCAGAAAGAAACTAACCCATAAATGTATTTTTTAGGACTTCATCTTAAGATTCTGTGTTACCCAGAAAGTCATTAAACATTTGATCAAGATCATTAAGTTTACTTGAGAGATAAAATCATACACACAAACACACTACTCAGTCACTGAGTGATTTGGCTGCTTTAGATTTAGACACAAGCTTCGAGACACGCTGGTCAAGTCACTGAAAAACACCAAAGCAAGAGGCATCAGCAAAACGAAAGAGAGCCCCCCAAAATATCTCTTTATCAGAACCGGTTTCACTCTTCAGGGCCATTTTTGCAAAGACATCTAACACAACAACATTTAGGCATCTTTGGTGTAGCAAATACTTTAGAGGCCACTTTAAATATGCTATCATTGGTTGATTAAGAAATGAGACTTGGACAGAATGACTGCAGGCCAGAAACAACCAGCTGCGTTCTGCTCATCACAAGGGCTTGACTTTGACAGCCCTGCCCTTTCTCTGCAAAGCATGCCAGCTCTGGATCGGCTCGGAGTCGAGGGCTGCCAAGGTCAACATCATCACTAATTTAACACTCTCTTTAAGGCTGAAACTGTAGCAAGAGATGTTCTGTAAAGCGTCCAAACAGCGCTGACGGGCTGCCATACGCATGCATTCGCAGCGCTTATTTAATCTGCTGCTGTTCTCCCTGAATGAATATTTTAATATTTAACTGAAAGCATCTGCAGAACAGCGTGGCGTGACACAATGCACTCTCTGTCCGTGTAAGGGGGCATTGGAGAGCCCATGAAAGCGTCAGGAAACAAGATCCGGCATCACAATGAGCATTGTAGAATTAAAGGCCTGCCCTGCACTTCAGAAATTAATTAGCCGAATGCAAGTACACACACCGACTGAACAATGAAAAATTAAATGCATTGCTGAAGTGTCTTCTCAAGGGTAAGATGCATCTCTATAAGCTTTCCATCATCCTGAACGGCTGACAGATTTGGCTTAATACACTCATTTTGATCACCCCTTAACAACTCGGGGCTACTCTTTCCAAAAACGCCCAAATCCCAAGGGAAAGGCTGACAATGGGATCATGCAATGCTACAGGATCACATTTCCCACCCACATATGAGCGCATGTTGGTTATCCATCCAAAATGCAAATGAGTCCCCACTATGACCACGGAAAAATGGAAACTTATACAGCGTTAAAGCATGACGTTGACATCTTTCAGGGTCAGGTAAGCCAAAGCAGTTCCAACACAAGAACATCGTTTTCATCCTGGAGGGCATTCTCAAGAACAATTTACAAAGAGGTCCCAGTTCCTGGGATGGTTTGCAGGGACCCTTGGAGATGTTTGTTTTGAAGGAGGTTCCCTGTGGGTCCTCTGTTTTTACCCTCCTCTCTTGATGTCACACGTAACCCTGGGGAGTTTTAGGCCCCGCTTGCTCACACAAACCTCTGGGAATTGCACTGCAGATGAGGATTTCATAACACTATGTGCATGATCAGCAGAAATTAATCCAAATAAATGTTAAATGAAGAAAGTTAGTAGTGACCACATTAAAAATATTATCAACAAAAGCTTTTGAAGATGAAAACCTGCAGTAAAAAAAATAAAAAATTAACTATTCTCCAAGTTAGTAGCATTTATTAGATCTGTGTGGTTATTTTATTCGTTATGGGACTTTTTCTAATATGTTTTTTTTTTCCTGTAATTATATATTTTTTATATTTGCGGTTTCTTTGTATTTTTTGAAAATGTACAGCATGTTGTTGGTACACTTAGAAATTCATTTTGATTGAAGTCAAGGCTGTAACTTTGTCTTGAACGTGGTTAAATAAAGAAGTAGAATAGCGAGTAAATAGTGAGGGATAATATAGCAAGTAATCAGTTTGAACTTTTTGTAAATAATATTTTAAACACCTGTACTTTTATTGGTATGACTAATAGGTCAAAAATGCAAAACATTTATTGTTTTGTCACATTCATTTAGGAATTACATGAATCATGTAAATGATAACAGAACGACCATATTTAAAAATCAAGTAGCCTAAGTTTTATCCCTGGATATTACTGCTGGTTGTTCAACATTTCTACATTAAAACAGTTGTCAAATATAAAATGATTTGCACCTTCAATCTTACATCGCTTTCTTTCAAGGTTAAAAATGATGCTCTGTGCTGGAGGTCTCGCTCTGCTCCTGTAAACGGTAAACCCCGCCCACTTTCATTTGATTGGTCATCTTAATCGTTTTGACATTGACGATTGCTGTCAGACCGCTCAGGCACACCAGACTGAACATGATACTTTTAAACCTTTTTGTCATCCTAACAACAAACAAAGCACCGTGTAATGTAGTGCAGCGGAGCAGAGCAAGAATTTCAATTATTGGGGGGGACTTGCTCCCCTCAATATCTATGGTGGCTCACTACATGAGCTGTGCGGTCCTTAATGGTGAGGTCTAGGGCCAAAAGACCCTCCTTGTCCTGGATGGACAGTGCTTCACCACGCTAGGACACAAACATATAAACAATCACACAAACCAATAAACCAATGGAATGGGGAGGAGAAGATAAAGCTGTTCTGCTGACTCACGTTTCACAGTCCACTGGGTTTCAAGATCTGCAGCACAGTAGTTCTCAACAGTGACTGACTCGTGTATCGACCAGGCCAGTTACTCAGGCAGTAATTATGCTTGCTGAAAGTCTCTTTGCATCCCGAAAGCAATCGCTAAGCTAAGTGGTCTGTGGACGGCTGAGGATCAAAAAATATTCATCCAATCATATCCCTATGGTCAGAGGGCTACGATAGACTGTCTGACCCGTTCGCACAGACGTTATACTTCATCAGCGCGCTCTATTGCGTGATTACAGACCAAGCGAGAATGGAAGGCTTTATTATAATATTATGTGCTTTGTACTGTAATGTTTGCTCACCGCTAAATGAAAAGTGATGTAAACTGACAGTGCTGCACTCAACCCTGTAACGAGGCCGTCTCTCATCTTGTCACTGGTTAGCCTCTCTGTGGGCGTTCATGTGTTTTGGAGGAGGCGTGGCTTTGGAGAGTGATTTGAAGGGAAGGTGGGATCTTATGCATGGTATTGCCACTCTGAAATCACCTACTGTACTCTACCTTTAATCAGGAATTATTTGCTCATTTGGAGACCACTAACCCATATATACATATATATATATTTTATATAAGTGAAGTGTGTGGTTCCTGTGCCTCTAGCAGCACCAACATAATTCCCAATTTAATTTTGCGATTTTGTGCGCGTCATTTAACTTTTTTTTTAATAACAGCATTTATTTAAAATATTAATCTTTTGAAATGTATTTACTGTCACTTCTGATCAATAAAAGTAAAAACTGTTTTCAACACTGATAATAATCAGAAATGTTCCTTGAGCAGTAAATGATCATATTATTCTGATTTCTGAAGACTGGAGGAATGATGCTGAAAATACAGCTGAACATCACAGAAATAAATCACTGTGCATTAACATATTCACATATAAAACAGTTATTTCAAAAAATAAGAATATTTCACAGTATTACTGTTTTTATTGTATTTCCGATCAAATAATCCAGCCTTGGTGGGCAGAAGAGACTTCTTTCAAACCTTTGGCCAGTGGTGTATATCAATGGCCATCAGTCACCCTTCTCTCTAAACATTATATTGGCAATGGTCAATGAAAAACTCACAGGAGCCTCACCTCGGTGAGCCCCATGAGGCAGTGATTTGTCCATATAAAGCGCTGCGATGCAGTGTGGTCCACCCAGACTCCTTGTCCTTCGCCAGCATGTCTGCATGTTTGTTGTCCAGGAGCCACTGAAGCAGGTCACACTTCCCAGAGAGGCCACGAGGTGCAGAGCCGTGTGTCCAAACTCGTCCCGCAGGGAGGATGCATTGTGACAGTGGACAGACAGGAAGCCCTGCAGACGGCACCCCGAACTAGGGTGTGAAGGCGAAGCCTGTCCTTTCAAGAGTCCATCAACTTTGAGGGGAAAGGCTCCTTCCACCAAAAACGCTCCTCTGTTTAAGCCTCCATAATTGCAAGAGGTGCCTGGAAAGAAAGCAAGACACATTAATATCAACTTCACTACACAACATTCCTACCAAAATGGCAATTAAACAACAAAATTTACCCGATCAAACAAAGTGCTTCTGTTGTGTCTTTATTCATGACTAGACTAGGCTAAAAATGTAAATAAAGCACTCAGATTAGCTCTAATTTAATCATACAAAAATGATCAGTAACATAATTGGATGTTTCTTTAATAATGGACACTTTGTAGACTTCTTCTTGAAATAAACCAAAAAATAAACAAGCCGAGAGAGAGAGAGAGAGATAAAGCATCAGTTTTAGATGATTGAATGTTCAAGCCAGTTTTTATGTTACCTTCAAAAATCAAAAAAGGTGAGATACATGTTATTTAATTCAATGCTAAATATGGCTACACCTTTCAGTCTGAATGCATCAGTTTCTGGATTCTGGATCAGTTTATCTAAAATTAAAAACTTTAAACGAATTATGCTCAACTAATTGAGCAGATAATTAGTTGAAAGCGTTTGTTTACATCTCTCCCACTGGATGTGATGTGAGTCAGGGACATAACACTGACACTCAAGCTAAACTCACTGATCAAGCTGTAATATCTAGAGGAAATAATCGAATCATGATGACACGAGTGAATATATAATGAGTGAGATCTGTAATGAAGTCTGTACTGTTGAGTGACTGACACATCGTGTTTCTGAACCATAGTGGGCTGAACTGTGTTCTCAAGCTCTGCCGGATTAATATCGCTCCCTCACCTGACGCTAGATGAACGAAAAGGTAATGTTTGTGTTTTCCCCAACGCGGCAGATCCACAGAAACATCTTTAAAGCTGATGTTTTTGCAGTTAATATGTTGCAGCAGAGACAGTCGGTTAAGTAATGCTGGAACGGGGAGACGCACGAGTAAAACGAATTCTGATTGGTCAATCAGACAATCATCCTCACATTTCATTGGACAGTTCGATTTGCAGACTAGTATCGTTATTTGTCATGGGACGGCTCGGCGAGTAAAAATAAATATTTCACAGTTTGCGCTTGTGACACAAACATACGTCTAATTTTAATGAAAGCACTCAAGTTAGTTATGATAATCGCAGAAGGCTTGTTTGATGGACTCCGCTGTAAGCCGGTTGCTAGTGTCATGACGAGTTGGTAAGGGAGTCCCGTCTCTTGCGTCAGCGCAGTGCGGATGGGGCTTACGAGGCATACCTTACACATGAGTCACATGACGGATAGATAGATAGATAGATAGATAGATAGATAGATAGATAGATAGATAGATAGATAGATAGATAGATAGATAGATAGATAGATAGATAGATAGATAGATAGATAGATAGATAGATAGATAGCTTGTGTTAATGCAATGTCAACAATGGAGAATCCAAGTGGAATCTTTAAGTTTGTAAACGAACGTGGAAAATATTTTGTATGCCTGGTTGTAAAAAGGAAATATATTTTAGTTTACTCTTGCAGGAACAATTATATATATATATATATATATATATATATATATATATATATATATATATATATATATATATATATATATATATATATATATACACACACACACTCTTACACAGAGTGAAACATCATCATTCGTATACCTTTATTAAATACCTAATAGAAGTTTGTCCTTATGTGGTTTATCGGTTGTGTCATGTTTATAATGTTTTATAGCAAGAATGTGTTACTACTTGTTTATTTACCTGAACATTCCCGTAAATATATTCCCGTATATATATATATACACACACACACTTACACAGAGTGAAACATCATCATTCGTATACCTTTATTAAATACCTAATAGAAGTTTGTCCTTATGTGGTTTATCGGTTGTGTCATGTTTATAATGTTTTATAGCAAGAATGTGTTACTACTTGTTTATTTACCTGAACATTCCCGTAAAAGAATGTGTCATTAGGAAAACTGGACAACTGTGCTGGATCTGTGTGTGTCGTGTGTGGTCCTCGACGCCCCCCGCATGATCAGAATGGTAGAGTCCGGTGAACAGCGCTCAGCGTGGATCGAGCGACCGGTGGGGGTGGGGGGAACCATTCACAGCGAGCAGCGCGAGCAGCGCGAGGATGGACAGTGAGATGCCCGTGACATGCCGAGCCAAAGACACGACTAATCACACATTTATGGGTTCGTGGATCTACAGTGTCTTTTTTAAATATCAGGAACTTTAACAGAACGGACTTTATTTTATTTTTTTGACAAGATTTGATCAAAGGATTGGACACTACTTTTTGGAAAAACTAATTTTTGTGTTCGGGACTTGAGAAAGAAGTGACGGAATCAGAATAAACGCTTCTCGGATATTTTGCTTTCTGTTGTCACCGGAAGCTTAGAGTCCAAGGAGGAATCCTGAATGAAAGAACAAAGAAGAAGATGTGAGAGTTTGTGTGAAACAGCCGTTTGAGAAGCGCGAGCACGTTCCTTTTATCTCTGTGGAGAAAAACAATTTCCGCCGTTTGATTTATATCGCTTCAGAATGTCCGATGTTGTATTACTGCATTTGCTTCAACTTCAGAGAAAACAAAAGAACATGTGTAACCTGATTCTCTGTGTTTTACTCTTCCTGACGTGTCCCTGCTCGACAGTTTCTTCATGTCCTGCCCAGTGTTTGTGCGATGCCACGGTGGTGAACTGTGTCAGCCAAAACTTGAGCTCAGTCCTACAGCCCCTTCCAGAAAACATCACCGTGCTTAACATTAGTGGGAACGATATAAGGAAACTGAACAATGAATCTTTCCCCAGGCCGCTGGAACATTTAACACACCTTTATGTGTCTGGAAGCCAAGTGGAGGAATTAGACTCCACGGTGTTTAAAAACTTGCCAAGTCTGCGTTTACTTGACCTCAGCAACAACAGGATTTCACAGTTCAGCGTTGAGGCTTTACCTCAAGACAACAAGATTGAGGTTCTAAACCTCAGCAAATCCTTACGCAATCACTCCTACATCGGCGAGTTTGCAGATCTTTTCAATCACAGCCTGCCCAAAGTTTCTCATCTCGATTTATCCAGTAATGACCTGGTGCTCCTTCCAGAAGGCATATTCACAGGTTTGTTGGACCTCACTGTTTTGGATTTGAGGAACAACTCCATTGTTACATTCAGTAATAATACATTTTTGAATCAGGCACTTAAAGAGTTGGACTTACGAGACAATGCATTGAAAGTCCTGCCCAACGTGACCCTAGAGAAGCTCAGTTCGTTCCCTGATTTGCGAGTCAGACTCGCAGGAAACCCCTGGCGCTGTGATTGCAATATTGAGGAAATGTTGATTTGGTTGGCCAAACATGAGTTTGTGGTAGACATATTAAACCTAACCTGTTCTGACCCGGCAGAATTAAAAAATGTCCCACTTTCACACCTGGAACAATCACAGCTCTCGTGCTGGAGTAACGCAGGAGATGCGATGAACCGTGCGCTGGAGCCCTCCTATGTGTTCTTGGGGATGGTTCTTGCCCTCATTGGGGTCATCTTCCTTCTGGTCCTTTACCTTAACAGGAAAGGGATCAAGAAATGGATCTACAATATCCGTGACGCGTGCAGAGATCATATGGAGGGATACCATTACAGATATGAGATCAACTCTGACCCACAGCTGGCCAACCTCAGCCTCAACTCCGATGTGTGAAGAGACACATTTGGAGAACTGGCTTGTACAACTAGCATGCAATGATCGGACGCTAGCTTTGCATGAATACATATATAACTCTAGAGGTTTGCAGTGACATGCATTCTTTTTCGTCAGATAGGACTATAACTGGATTCTGTAAGCATCCACCCTGTTATGCTCGCTGCAGGCTCACTCATATATGCTGGTGTGTTGCTATAATGTTGTTAATGTTAACGCATGAATCAAGAACATCAAGTGCATACGTGACGAAAATTCATATTTCCCATTTTTATAAAAGCACAATGCATGGGACTGTGGAGGGAGTCTGTTGTTTTCTGATGAAATTTGAAATTACAGAGTAACCCATCCTTTTGCAAAATAACAGAACAAACTGTAATGTTATTTTTTTATAACATAGTTAATTTTTTTCTGCAAAAAAACTATTTAAACTGCGATGCATGTTTTTATCTATTTTTTCATTGATGTAAAATGATGGCAATATCCACTTTTTTATGATGAGTTATTGGTTTACATTTGTTGGCTGGACATAGATCTCTCTTTTCTCGGGGATGCCCTGTTGAATTAAAGGTCTTGCACTGATCTTTTCTCTCCAGTCCAGTGATTTTACATTCAGAAATTATAATTACAAGAGACGAGAGATGTTTTATATGTGTATAATAATTTTAGTAATTTTCTTAATGATTGCTACTGATACAGACACTTTTTTAAATTAAAAATCAGAACTTGAATTGCTGCCTTTTAACATAATTAATCATTGGAGTACTACAGTTACAGCACAACGTGCATCATGCATATTTGATCAATTAAATAACTAATACCTTTAAACTAAGTATCAAGTTTTTAAAACTGAATATCTATCTCACACACACCTGGTATCACACTCTGAAGAACAGTATGAATTTATTTTTCAAAGCTGTTTGTCATCCTTCAGGCCGTGAGGATAGACCACGGTAAAACAGGACCTACACCTACTCAAAGATTTGTATAACATTCAACAACATCTGTTCATTTTAAAAAGGCAGTCGCAGAGACATCCATGCACCATCAGTCATGACTGATCATTTCCAGAAACAGATTTAATAGCCAGCATTTAGTAGCTTGTTATCTATGATGTTTATGATTAAGAAACGCTGAAATCCAAATGGGCTTCTTAATGCATATCTCCTCGTCTCGTCTGAGCGTGTTATTCCAAAGAAAAGCAATTTCTCTTCATCATTTTTATTAAAGTGCAATCATTTTGCCATCTCTTTCAGCTGACGTCACATTTCCCTCCCATTTAAACCACCTTAACACCGAAAATGATCCTTGTTTTGTCTGCTGTAGAGTTATAGTGATTTGTGTTTGAACCATATTCGAGGTTTGGATGTCATGACTTGATCTTTGACGAGGTCAATGGAGTTTACTATACATTATTAATTTAGCATTCAAGGAAAGTATCAGTATGTGCATTACTTGGGATTTGTTCTTGGCATCTCTGTCAGGCATGTACACATCCTCCAGAAAAAGGTAGGTAAAGATAATCTGGTTCACTTCTGAGAGTAAATACTTGAAACCACCAGACCAAAGCAATCAGCATCATGTGTCGACCAAGTCTTCACGTCTGTGTACGTGCACAGTATGTTTCTGGCCTGGTGTGTTTGCTTTATGATCTCATGTTTGTGTCTGGTTTATTCAGAATTGATGTTTTTGAGTTACTACTACCAAGTTCTCTGGAAATCTTGCATGGTAAGCATTTGTACCAGCACCATCAGCTCTGTTCAGCGGCTGGTTGACATCGTTTGCCTGCAGAGCAGAGCAGGAGCTCAATGGTCGTACGAGATGCGGCTCTTTGTGTTGGGTTGAATCTGGCAGCCGATGACACTCCAAGGAATCGCCACACCTTCCCTAGAGGACGGGCCACGGTCGCCCCTCTCCAGGGAGGGAACACGTTTCCACGGCGACAATCTTGACCTCATGCGCTCGCTATGTGGCGGGTGACCCTCGGCAGACTTTTATATGCTTGGTAGGACAGGAGAACTTTTAAAAGGAGGGCCGTGATTTCACTTTACCATTGCAGCCTCTTAATAACCCCTTGTGCATATTAAACCTGGACTCCAAATTAATTAGATTATTTCCCAACTTGACATCTTTTGATCTGCTATTCATTTTTCCACGCAGAAAACTATTGCCAACTGATGTTTTAAGTGTTCTTTTATTTTGAATGCACAAGCGGGAATACATATCCTCCAGCGCATGACTGACATTCACTTCAGGGCTTGTCTAGGCTTGCATCGCAGTGAAATGTTACAAAATCTGGTCCACACTGAAGCTTATTAACCCCACAGGAAGAGGATGTCTTCTCCCTGATACATTATGTAAGGTGACCAACCGTAGCCTATTGTGTTTTAATATATATAGTACATTGAAAAGTAATGAATACTGATGATTTCACAGTCATAAATCAGGATACAATGCCAAGCTAATCATATAAAACTGATTAGTCCATAATGGCCAAAAACGGGCAGTGGATGAACTAATAGATTCATCTGTAAAACCCCAATTTAGTTCATTGAAAGTGAAGAGTGTAGTTAATGTGCATCATTAAACAGAATTGAATAAATCTTGTAACCCTTTAGCCTTCATCTCTCTCAAACACTCCATAGTTTTGCTCTTACTTGCTTTTACCAATTAATATAATGATTACATGTAATAGACAACAACATAAATTTAATCTTAATAACGTTTCCCATACCCAAAAAACTATGTTATGTATTTACTGTGGTCATAGATAATGACTTTATAGACAATTTAGAGTTTAAAGTGATCATTTACTCATCTTCAGGTGTATACTGTCAACTATTTGACAATCTACATTCTTCAAAGTATCTTCTTCTTTAATCAGCTGCTAAAAGAAATATATTTGGAATTTGGAATAACTTAATGGTGAGTACATGATGATGGAAGTTTCTTTTCTGGATGAACAAAGCCTTTACAATCCATGTAGAACCATATTCCAGTATTCATTAAACCACATTCTCCATCTTAAAAGTAATGCTAAGTTATGAAGACTTATAGTACGTGTTGTGTATTACTGGCTAGATGTCCTGCAGTCTCAAACGATTTGTTGGTTCAAAACGCAGCTTTTAAAGTCCTTAGGAGATCATTTGATCTTCCTTTCACCCCCTTCTTCTCCTTCATGAATGATTGATTTGCTGACTAGGAGCAGTAATGGATGATTCTACAAAGCTTTGAGAATATATTGTGGAAAGATGTTCATCCCTTCCTGCTGAGATTTATTAAATGGCTGTAACAATAAATGAAGACAAATATGAGTCGACAGCTTTGGCAGTCCAATGCGACCAGTTCTCTGGATTTCACCGGGATAACATGAGAACAAAATGAGACGTGTGCCTGCAGAAAGGAAAGAATGGCCTTCATTTATTCTGATAAAGCACTGTTATCAAACCCTTGAAATAATACCCTGAAAGAAAGAAAGGTCAACTCTAGCAGAACTGTAATTCCAAGCTGAAAGGGTTTGATTAATGATGATTGGAATGCACTTTTCATTTTTAGTGAGTGGGATGTCAGTTCTGTTTCCAGCCTTCTGTTACCTGCACTTTTAAAACAAAATCTGGAGACATATTACCACAACTTAAATATAGCTGCAAATGCATGGTTGCAAGCTAAAATTGATTGATTTAATTCAAACTTTTAATTTGCAAGCATTATTTTTCCATACACAAATGTAATGTAAATACAATGTCTCTCTCTATCCATCCACACATCAACACATGTTGATTTTATATAAGAAAACATGAAATATGAACATTTCAATATTATATATATAAAAACATAAATAAACATACTGATTTACAGTATGTATATATGTTATTTTAATAAAGTTGCAAATATATATTGTTAACATATATGGTTTCTACATATAATACTATATAAAATAATAATATTATAAACATATCATTAGCATACAATTTTCTAGGGGTATTTTATTTATGTTATAAACTAATATCTACATCTACCCGGATAATGTACAAAGGCTGTATCGCCTTAACATATATGGCAATTATACTCTTGATATAGGGAAAAATAAGCCATATATTACATTTCCATTTGGGCCGATGAGTTCAGTTGACATGATGTTGATCTTTACGGTTGGCCCATCTCACAAGAGCCCTCAACTCACTGTCAAGTACTGATAGCAACCACATTTCTGGTGTACTCTACGTCATGTTGTGGTATCTGAGGTTCCTATTTTTAATTTTGACTCGATTGCAAGATACCTACACGCTAACCTTTGAAGTGTGGTAGTGCATGCATTTACACACAAACCCTGTGTAATCCTGTCCGCTGGAAAGTAAATAAAAACAGACCCCCCCCCCACCCCACACACACACACAGTCCTTCTCGTGTATTTTGACCTTGCCAGTGTTCTTCTTCCTAGTGCACCTTCATTAGGGATTTTGAACTTTTTACAGCTTATTGGATAAAATAACAGTTGGTGGTTCAAATACTGCTGAAATTCCATCTGACATAAAGAGAAAATTAAATCAACAATCAGATTCAGATTTTTAAAACTTTGCAGAGTATATATTTTATCACCATACAAGATCAAGAAATAATGATTAAGGGTCACACTTTAGTTTGGGGACAAACTCTTACTGTTAACTCACAGTGAACTCTGACATTTGCTTCAATAAACTCCTAATTTGCTGGTTATTAATAGTTTGGTAGTTGTTAAATAAAGATTGTTCCTTGTGTTAATCTCCGTCGTCCCTAATAATTACCTAATGTATATTCAAACACCTATGTAAACTTGTTTCTTCTACGTAATGAATAAATAAAGTAATATTTTTAATTTCAAAATTATGTTTTTTCTCCTTCTCAGAATTACAAAATATAAATTTAGAATTCAGATTTTCGTTTACATCTCACTTTTACATCTTACAATTAAGATTTTTTTGTTTCCACCACAAAAAAATAAATAAATGTTATTGTTAGTTTTTATCTCAGAATTTTATATTTATATCTCACAATTCTGAGGGTATAATACCTAATTTGCTCATTTTTATTCTGCACTAGAAACAGGCTTATATGCATCCCACTTTAAAACAAACAAAAAACATTCATTTGACACAATAATTTCTACTAGAGATTTAAATTCTTTCTTCATTTGTAAGAAATTCAATTTCTAAAAAAAATAATAATAATGTTTTCAATAGTTGGCATGGGGCTGCTAAAGCATAAATCACTGATTAACACGGATTATTGCTTTTTTTTTTTCATAAAAGTGAAAAATTATACAAATAATCACATTTTGGTACTGCTCTGTGTGGCAGCCCTGACCCAACATTCACCATTTTCCAGCTCAAAGATAATGGTGAATGTTGGGTCAGGACTGCCACACACACACACACACACACACACACACACACACACACACACACACACACACACACACACACACGACTTCCCCAAAGTCAGGGGTAACTGCTATATTTTTGCATTTCCTAAAGACTGAAATAGTATATTCATGTGGCCCTTCTGCTGTTTGTGTTCAGACCAATTATATATAACACAGATAATCATTTGAGAAAGGTAAAAGTGTTTTTACGTACCCAATCTCATGGGAAAATGTAACTAGTTTACAAGGTGGCGATATGATTTGTAAGATGTAAATCAGGAAAGCCTGTCCCAAATCTTTCCTCTAAACATAACTCTCATAGGGATGTAGCAGATTGTATACGGAAACATACGAATAAGAATTCATAAAATTAAACATATTTACAAACTAAAGACTGGTATGTTGCTTTAGATCTAATCTAGTATATATTCCAAATGCCGCCCGCAGTTGGAATCAGCTTCCAGAAGAGATCAGATGTGCTAAAACATTAGCCAAAACTCATCTGTTTAGCTGTGCACTTATTGAATGAGCACTGTGTGATGTCCAAACTGATTGCACTATATTTAATGTATTGCACTGTATTTTATGTAAAATCATTTTCTATTTTTAAACTGTCTTAAATTCTTTTTAAATCAACGTTTAAATAATTTTCAAAGTTTTTAAATTGCTTGTTTTATGTTTGTGATTATTTTTCTTCATGATTTTTTTTTACTTTCTGTGACCCATCGACGGTCTCGAGTCCCACGTAGGAGATGGAAGCGATGAAAGTGAAGGACGAGAGAGGACCAGGCCTGGGCTTTTAGTTGTGTTTGCTTTTATTTTCGTGCATCAGTCGTCCGTGAGGGGCTGATGCGCTGTTTTGTGTTTATTTTGAAATATTAAAGTTTCATTTGGATTGTCCGCCGGTTCCCGCCTCCTTCTTCCCGATGATTATGGAGTTTATATTATTACAACTATGAATTACCATTGTGTACGAAATGTGCTATATAAATAAAGTTGCCTTGCCTAATATCAGAAATTTCAACGGCTGATACCAAGAAATTCAAATAAAATGAACATAATCCAGTGTTCTGTAAAGTTCTGTTTAATGTTTGTTTGCTAAAGATTTTACTCAAATTTGTAACAATATTGTAGTAGTCAGTAGAAACATCCGTTTCATGCCAGCTTTAAACTGTTTGCCACTGTGCATTTAATGGGGCTTTTATTTAGATATATGCATGAACTGTCATGCATAAATCCCTTTTTTACATTTTTTTTTTTATTATTGACAGTGTGAGAACAGCTTGTAAATAAACATAAAAAACAATTGCAGAGCTCTGATGCTTTCTTGGCTGCTGCTTTCTCACCGCTGTCATTTTTGTTGTGTGTTTATTTTGTTATTGAGAGAAGCCCTAAGCACATATTTACATGTTCATCTAAACATGTGGATGGTGTCTGGTTGGTTGTTAACTGTATATTGTTGCAAAGGTACTTCAAACTAACTTTTACTTCTAAGCAAAGAACAAAAAAGAACTTCACTGTGAGTATATTGGTGCCTTGAATCACATTCAGTCTCTTGTTGGTGAAGTGTGCAAGAGTGCGAGCTCAAGCAGTTGATTGCCACAGTTAATTATAAGGGTTTCTGAACCCTACATATAGGCTAGTGTCTTTAGAGTCAAGTGCACACTACAAGACTCAAACTGGAAAACGTTGCACAAGAGCACCGCTGAACAGCAGGAAATGAGTGCATGAGGAAAGGCTTTGGGAAGTGGGAGTAACAACAACATCAGCAAGAAGAAAACATCGAACTGCACATCTCCCCGAGCACTGTGTCATTCACATTTTCACCTCATTTTTCTTCTTCTTATGTTTCCTGCTCAGAGCAAAAAAGAAAAAAAAAGAAAAAAGAAAACAATCATGAAAACAACAACCGCGAGCCTTTCTTCCCTGTTGTCTGTTGGCATGTTGTCAAGAATCGGCTCTGTTGTTGCTGTTTGTGTGAGAGTGTATTCAGTGATTATTAGTGTACGTGTGCCTGTGTCTATCCACATCCTCCTCGCTGTGTCTGGATGTGTAAATCTGGGCCGTCGCAGGGTAATGTTTAGTTTTCTGATATCAGAATACCAAGCTGTTTTGGCAGCTTAGTTTTTAATGAACTTTTTGGACGGTATTTAGTGCTGAAATTAGTTGTTTTATGTAAATTTAATTCAGTGTTATATTTTTCTTAATATTTGTAAAAAAAAAAAAAAATGTATGTATTTAGATTTTTATTTAGATTTATAGATCTTTTTATCATATTTTAGAATATTTTTATGATATTTTAGATATATTTATATATTCTGTTTTCAATTTAATTTGAGTTTAATCATTTGGTTTAGTAATTTTATTTTTATATTTAGTCATTAATATATTTTTGTTTTATGTCCATCAAGTTTTAGTTTGTTTGTGTTATTTTAGTATCATTAAGATTATTATGGTATTACTATACTATTAATCAATATTTTGAATCAGTTTTAATTGTTATATTCTCCATTTTCAATTAAAAGTTTTAGTAATATTGTTGTTTGTGTGTGTGTGTGTGTGTGTGTGTGCGCGCGCACGTGTGTGTGTGTATATATATATATATATATATAATTAAAATGAGAAATGTTGCCTAGGTAACTAGCTGAAATATAAAAATAAAAAAACAAGTAATTTTTTTAAGCTTTAGTTATAATTTAGCTTAACTAAAAGAAAATGGGAAATGTTGCCTTGACACCTATAACTGAAACAAAATTGTGTGTGTGTGTGTGTATACACACACATTTAAAATTATGTTTTAATTCAAGTAACACATTTTATTATTATTATTATTATTATTTATTATTATTATTATTATTATTTATTTATTTTAAATGGTGTTAAGTTTTAGTTCATTATAATAACCCTGATTTGATTCCTCATATTATGAGCACCTAAAATCAACCATTAATTATGTTGCAAAAAGTGTCTCTAACAAACAGACCAGTTATTACTATATCTGCTAGGCAAGTGTTAATTTTTGCCCTGCCTATATTTAATAACTAGTGTAAAGAAGTGTAAAGAACAAATGTTTTGCACCATGAGTTATGAGTTGGTTGAACTCATAAAGAAAAGAGCGTCACGACACACGTTATTAAGCATCTGGTAATGAGATGTGCATCAGTGGTGCATGAGAGAGAGAGAGAGTAATGATCACACACGGCCCAAACAGAGACACTCGCTCTGACGTACGTTTCCACCACATATTAGACTTATCTTTAAGATAGGTTTGAGCTCTCTGTGCTGTGGCTCTCTCTTCATCTCTCTATCCTGGAGACACACAGCGGTTTACTCAGCCTGACCCTGTCGACAGGGAAATAAAGCAGTGTGTGGGAGATTTACAACAAACTACTTTTAATTACTTCAATGTACCGTTTACCTTCTGTTCTCAGGAGGAGGTTCCACCATGCCACTTTACAGAGACTTATTCACACATTTAAATACCTTTGTATAATTACACAGCAGGCTGCAAACTTTTGAAGAATCAAAATTAATTCAGTTATTTTCCATACAACAGCACATAGTTTATTTATTTATTTTACAGTTGTTCTCATCTGTTATTTTAGCATCTATATATATATATATATATATATATATATATATATATATATATATATATATATATATATATATATAATTTTCTTATTTTTAAAGTGTGCTCATGTCCTTTTTTTTAAGCTGTAGGTTTAGTAATTTATTTATTTCTGTAATTTATTAAAAAATAATTTATTTAAATAATTTAAAATGTATAATTACATTTATTGAAATAGATTCAACTTATGTCACTTAGTTTAAATCATATTGTGACGAGTGGGGCGGGGCAGAGAGATGTGGGAACGAGCGAGGCCGGTAGAGTGATTGGGAAATCCGGAAGGATATAAAACTGGAGCGACGATAGTGAAGGACGAGAGAGGACCAGGCCTGGGCCATTACTTTATGTTTTGCCTTTTATTTATGCGCACCAGTCGTCTGTGAGGGGCTGGTGCGCTGTTTTGGGTTTATTTGTGATTATTAAAGTTTCTTTTGATTGTGCGCCGGTTCCCGCCTCCTTCTTCCGGATGAATATGGAGATTTTATTATTACACATATATTTAAATATGTATATCTAATATTTATAATTAATTTAAGTTAAGCTTAATTTCAATTTCCAAACCAAAAACCAAAACACTGGAATCTCTGGAAATGTTCAAGTTTGAGTAAATGATGACAGGATGGTCATTTTTAGTTGAACATGTCCATTAAAATGCTTTCGCAGTAAATTCCCAAGTCATGCTGATCTAAGGATCGATAAAACAAGGGGCTCTAAAATGGTTTGCAATGTAATCTTGTTAGGATGCTTTTAAGCGGGACCCTTGCTGACTGTAATGGAGCGAGTAACGTGCGCCTGAGCTGTGGCATTACAACTAATGACTTCTCTCAGAATAAATCATTAGCTGGACTCAATCATTACTTTGCACTTGTTCAAGATCATGCTGTATTGAGAAAATGGATACCACTCTCTCAAATAATTAATTTGTCATTGGAGTTGATGGGGAGACTCTGTGCAATCAGCATGAATCCAGTGAAGCTCTTTGACATGACATCTCTTCAGCTTGACAAGTTGCTCTGTCTTGAAGAGTTCTGGGTCTGTAAGACTCACAATCATCTGACATGATGTGTGTGTGTGTGTGTGTGTGTGTGTGAGTCACACTGGACAACTGCTCCATGCAATTTGAGCGTGTTTTGATACATTATCAGCCATCATCTGGTTGCAATCATACTCCCCTTCTGTAATGCATCTTGTAAATTACCTCCATCATGTGTGCCACAAGATAACGTCAAAATCAGAACTGAAAACCACCTGACCAGTACAAAGAGAGCGGCACATTCTGTACTTCCAGATTCATTAACAGATACATAACTGATTGCTGTCAAGATGGACTTTTAATAAAGCTGGAACATGACCAAAGAAAAATAATTGTTCCCATAAACGTCAACACCCATAATGCAATTTTGATTTTGGCATCGTCCCTCTGTCAATCCAGATGGGGGAAAACAAAACAAGTTTAATCGGTGGTTTTTCAGATCACTAAGGTTGTCAAATATCCAACCTTCTGACACAAAATGGAGTGTTTTGCATTGGACTCATTGGACAAATAATTGGTGCAAGTGACTCAGAAGAAGCATGCCTACACTATATTGTTCATTTGTATCTACAACCGACACTGTGACAATACAAAGATGGTTGGAAATCGGCAGACTTGTCCTTTATTAAGCCCTAGAAGAACCAACAATATCAATATACACACTCAGAAAAACATAAAAAAATAAAGCAATAAGCCCCATGAAGCTGTGGTTTACAGTGAATTTATAACAGCTAAGGGGCGTTGTTAGGTACGATGTGAAGCAGAGTAACCAAAACCCCCTTAGCTGTTACCAATTCACTGTAAACCACTGTAACTGTTCATGGGATCACAATCTCATCTGTGCTTTGTTGAGTACGCACAGAATTACGACATTGGTAACAGAGAGTTGCTGGGCATTAAGTAAGCATTGGAAGAGTGGCATCATTGGTTAGAGGGTTCGGGGGTTCCCTTTATTGTCTGGACCAATCATAAGAACCTTGAGTACATCAGGTCCGCTAAATGCCTTAACTCCAGGCAGGCTCACTGGGCACTATTTTTCAGCCATTTTTTATTTTTCCCTTTTCTACTGTCCAGGTTCTAAGAACATCAGACCCGATGCGCTGTCCCTTATTTTTGATCATTCCGAACACCCGTTCTCTCTGCATTATACGTGAGAGACTCGTTGTCTCTACTCTCAATTGGGAAATCGAATTGAAAGTTCGTACAGCCTTAGAAGGGGTAAGGCCTCCGCCTGGGTGTCCAGCGGGTCAGTTATTCGTGCCGGAGAGGTTACGTTCAGACGTTATTCATTGGGGTCATTGTTCCAATGTGGCTTGGTCATACAAGATTCCTGGTTAAACAACGTTCCATGGCTCTGGTAGCGTTCCATGGCTCGTGAAAGCCGAGATTATGTTTTGGCCGTTTCAGTCTGTGCTCGGGGTAAGACTTCTAATAGTGCACCAGAGAGGTTGCTTCAACCGCTGTCTGTCCCTTCGAGACCCTGGTCCCACATCGCACTCGATTTAGTTACTTCGTTACTGAAGTCGCGGTCCCCTCTGCTCACGCCTTCATCCAGGGGTGTCATCGCCCCTGGAGAAGGGACTGAGAGACTCTTCTCCGGGTGGGAGCACGCACCAAGGCTAAGGCCGATTGGCACCAATCGAAGCCTCCCATCTACGTGGTTACTCAAAAAGTGTGGCTTTCTAACAAGAACCTGCTTATTTGGTAAATCGCATTCTGGACTTGAGTCGGAGGGGACGTGGATTCCAGTAGTTGGTGGACTGGGAAGGTTACAGTCTGGAGGAGAGCGGGACATATTGGATCATTCCCTTATTGATGCTTACCATCTACAGGTAAGATCGATGGAGAGCACCAGGAGGCGCTCTTAGGGGAGGGGTACTGTCATGGTTCATTGGAACATGATATCATCTGTGCTTTGTTTTCAATGTGAGCATGGGTAGTTTGCCACAATATATATAATGTGAGTTACTGTCCTTTGTTGTCAGATCCTTGGTGTTTGTCCTCTCCCTCCTGATCCTCGGCTCCTCCAGTTTTTGGATCTTCAGGTTTTTCGAGGTGGCTGCCCATTTCGTCCCTGCGCTACAGAGACCTCGAGCCCTCAGCGAGCCTTGTTTTTTTTTTTTTTTTTGGATCTATGTTTTGGCATCATCCAATAAACTGTTTGTTTCGAATACGTTCTTGAATCCTGTCTAGTTTCTTGTGACAACCACGGCTTCATGGGGCTTATTGCTTTTATAAGGGGTTATTCCTTATATGTAGCAAGGTTTCACAAAATTAAGCTAATAAATTGTAATGATATCAATAAAAGCAGTATTCTTCCGCCAAACAATGTAGTTCCTCAGAATCAGCTGTGGTTGCAACAAGGTGTGGTAACCACAAGATTCAAAAATTAAATTACATTTAAATAACATTAAGCACTAACATCTGTCCCCTTTATTGAGAAAAACATAAAATAACACTTAAAGCTGCGGTAGGGAACTTTTGACGCTCTAGCGGTTAATAAACAGAACTGCTTGCGCAAGAACATCGTAGCCGGAACTACTTCTCTCTGTTTATGTCTATGAAGAATCACAAAGGTACTGGGTTACTCCGCCGCGGTACCCCTGAAGCAATCTAAAATAGCCCGAATATAAACACTTATTATAGGTGCACCCTAGTGATTCAGGACAAGCCAAAAACACGGTTTGGAAAATGGATTCATGGTGTACTCGCTTATTATATAAATTTTGAACACAAACAAAGTTACAGACCGCATCTCTGATTGGTTGTTTCTTACCGGGAGCGCATGACTTTCTGCAAATGGCAATAGGACACTGGGAGGAGCCAGAGGAGCTTGATTTTTTTCACAGATTATATGTCTCATATTCTACTGTCAGGACATAATGACAGGTTTAATTAATATGGAAAAAATATTTTTTTACAAAAGTTCCCTACAGCACCTTTAATCCCCAATTTACTCTCTTTATGCAGTCCCTTGCATTAAAATACAAAAACCTTTACACTGCTAGTAGTGAATTAAATGACTTTAATGCACAAAGAACCACTCAGTCAACATGTTTAACTCTTGAAGATGTGTGTGTGAAACTGTAAAAATCTATATTATGGACTAGCACACAAAACTTTATTAACTTCTCATGTGGTCCTCAGGCTGAAAGATGAAATAAGGAAAACCATCTGATATGACTCTCTTAATGTTTATGCATGGCCAGTGTTTGTGCTTACAGAGAGCGGCCCATTTGAAGCATGCTCTAATTAAACAGTACATGCTGTCCTTTAACACTGAATGTAATACTGCCAAAGTGGCATGAAACCTGAGTGAGCAGTATAGATAGCAGATGTGTGGTGCTCAACCATGACACTTCCCTTCATCACGCCGCTGATAGAGACAATGACTAATTCTCTGGTTACACTACCTTTCTGAGTGGGGGGGGGGGGGTGATTTTGATAAGAGATGATTGATAAGCCTTTGTAAAATGAGTGACTTGACAAATGGACTCCTTTTTAGTCCAAAAAGGTCAAGAAGCACCATAAAAGTAGTCCATATGACTCACCATTTCTGATATCAAACGATGGCTTTGAGTGTGAAACAGACCCATATGAAGTCATTATCAATAGTTTCCCTCTATTTCAAAAGGCCTCAAATAGATTGCATTTAAAATGGTATGTATTTATTTGACTTCATTTGCATTATAAGCTGCGAAAAAACATGATGCACGTGAATAAATTGGATGGAGAAAGAAATTTGAGAGCTGCAGCAAAGAGACGGAAAAAAATCAATAAAGAATAAACACAGATTACTGATTTTTTTTCCATTAATGGTTTTCCATTAATAGTTCTTGTACATGCATTCTTCCACCAATGTGGACGAAACACTGTATCTACAAAAACACACAATATATATAATAATTTCATCATTTGGTAATTAAATTGTAATTATTTATGTATTATATTATAATTATAATTATTTGTATTATTATTTGTATTATTTTCTAATTATGTTTTTTCTTTTTTACCCAAATATTTATTCCTTTTAAAGATCCCTTCAGATAGGAAGGGGAAAGCTGTGATGGTTTTAAATGTGGCCTGTTTTCTCTGTCTATTTATTTCCACTATTCTACATTGTGCTTTTTTCCCCCTCACCTTCAGCAGTTCTCTGTGACGAGTGGATATGGACCATTTTACATACTAAGAGGAAAGAAACAAAACCTTTCTTTGGAAAATGTGGAAGGTGAACGGTCAAATTAGGGAATGCAGCAGAAAGGGACAGAGAGAAGAGAGTTACAGAAGCGGCGATAAATGACAGAAGAATATATATATATATATATATATATATATATATATATATATATATATATATATATATATATATATATATATATATATATATAAAAGAATATATATGTATATATATATATGTATATGTATATACTGTATATGTATATACTGTATATGTATATATATATAAACTGACTTTATGTCATATGTTCAACCAACAAACTATACAGAGGTAAAAGATCATAATAATTTGTAGCATAAAGATGCATTTTTATTTTATATTACCAAATTATATTACTCTTTTCAATTTAAATCTACACCTATCATAGCACACAATGAATGTAACTTATTTAGGATGTATATTTAATTAACAAGATGTTATTTATCACTGACATTAGTGTAGCTGTTTCATAGAATCAGTGAAGTGTTTACCTTTTCTGTAGTATGATGGTAACCAAAAAAACTTCAACATTACAGCTTTTAAATGCCAAATATAACAACATTACACACTAACAGGTCTTTCCCTTTACTTTGAAAATGAAATAAAAAAATACACAATTTCAACATTTACTATCCAATTCATAATCCATATTTGTGTGTGTGTGTGTGTGTGTGTGTTTGTCATTTCTACACAAGTCTGTACTTTTTAGGATGCATAAAAGGAAAAACACAGTTCAGAGGAGCAGAATTTCTCAGTAAGTTCTCGGAAGAGCATGACCGTGACAATAATGAAGCCCAAGAGAAGCAAAGACAACACTTTTAGTGTATTAGTCTGGAGCTTCATTAATAACTTCACATTTGTTGGCAATGAAACCCACGTACATGCAGAACTACAGAGAGAGAGAGTGAAAATACCCCACGGCCGCAGCTGAATCTTATTTGATTTCATGCTGAGCTCTCGTGAAATAATCAAATGAGTGAGATATTGCTGCTGTGTCCTCAGGCTCAGTGTTCAACACATGACACAACAGATAATTCAGTGCTGAACTGTGGGGACGAACTCATTTTTAAGATATTAAATCACACACAGCCGCTCGGCAAAAGTATTCAGGCTTTTCTTTCATTTTATGAATTAGAGATCCTCTTGTGAAACTCTCTGAGATGTTTGCATTTCAAATCTAAAACATTTTCTACTAGAAAAAAACAAACAAAACACATACATCTAAAAAGACAACAGTTTTCATGGGAGGTTTTGCACAAATGGAAGTCTCTCTAAGTTTTTGTTGGCTTTGCTAACTCTTCAAGAGTGATTTTGCCCAGTGCTGCTCGATTGGATGATTGATGCGTTGTGTTTGAGACGCTGGTGCTCTTCCTCTCATTTCTTGGTCTTGGCGTGGACATAAAGCCAGGAGGCCGGTGGCAGGAGTGTTTTCCTGGTTAAATTGGGCTATTTATCTTGGCTGTGTGGAGGCAAACAGATGGCCTCCAGCCTTACTGTCCATCTATCATTACCAGCTCTACTGTGGAGGTCATAACAGCATGCTGTATAATACTTCTGACCCCTGCAGTCTTAAAGAGAACATGATGGTTTTAGTAATAGATGCACTAGCTTATACTGCTTTCTGTCTACTGAAAAAGCATTAGTGCATGGAAGTCTGGCTGAAGTTCAGATGGGGTATTTGTAAGATTAAGAGGGGGAAGCTGCTTTTGCATACAAAGAGCACTTGCAATGGTTATTGAAAATGTATTCGCTAGGGATGCCAGTTTATCATGATAAATTATTTCAGAAAGACTGTACAGACTGAAACAATTATATTGTGAAATATAATTACAATATCAAATAACTGTTTTGTATGTGCATATATTGTAAAATGTACTTTATTTTATGAAATCAAAGCAGAATTTTCTTATCAATGTTGCATTTCAGTGCAAATTAAAGCGTGAGTGATGCCTGTCTTCTGCTCGCTGCTCTGTTCTTCAGACTGGTAAAAACACGTTTAATGGAATTTAATTCTAATTCTAATGATAAGAATAAAGCTAAACCCTGATTCTGTGTTCAGAGCTCATTTGAAGTATCTTGTATTTTAAGCCATAGTACAAATCACTCTTTCAGCTGCAGATATGTTTTATAAAACATTATTTGGTCTTTCTTCCGCTTTCATTTTCTTTGTTAGCCGTTTTCTCTGGATACACCGCAGAAAGGCCTTTTACAGGACAGGTCCTCAAAAAGTTGAAGTGCAAGAAACAAACATTTCTGCAGGCTCATTCATTTTTATTTGCTGAAGTAAGGAAGTGGAAAGTTTTCACTGTGGTGCTTCTGCTGGGTCGAACCTGGCTTACACTGCAGGTTTGTTTCATTATGATGTCCCTTTAAAATAAAGCTGGATTCACCGGCAGACTTCGCCTGCAGGCTTGGCCTTTCTGTAGATTCAGTGGCGCGGCGGTCTGGAGCTCCTAATGAGACACGGGGGATCACACTCAGAACCAGAAATCTTCAGGACTTCAGGATCTGTGTGAAGAACAGGACAGGGTGACACTGGTGCAGTCGAAAAGTGCAGCGTCTGCTACTGCACAGGGGATGATGTGAGTTGGTAACACTCGACTCCAGAAACAGGAACACGAGCTCTTTTCCAAAACCTAGTGACCCCTGATGCAAATCTAAGACCACCAACAACATACACAGCAAGGATAGTTTTGCCGACCAAGGCATTTATTTGATTAAAAACACCGTAAAAAAAAGGTAATTAAAAAAGCAATAAAGTATTAATACCCTTTTAACATTTTCTATATGAAGATTTTGTCAAATGTAAAAAAACTAAAAGAAAAAAAGCTTATAATAATGATAATAATAAACAGTTATTGCTAACTAGTTTTGTTGCGGGTGTCTGTTGGAAGCAGTAACTTTGGCTCCAGGTTCTTATTTGTCAAAAACAGAAGCGCTGTCAGAGAAACAGTGAGGATGTGGACTAACTGTGTTACCCGTCCTGGTCTCCACAGACAGCTGCGGTGCATTGATGGACTGCAGTCTGCTGGAAAATACAGTTTCCCCTAAATTAGTTGCTGGGTGAAGCGATGCAGTGCAGAAAAAGACCAGGGTGGTAGTGGTCAACCAAAAATACAATAAACAGGCCATTCTTCACTGCTTCTAATGATTATAAGAGATGCTCATGTATTCTTCTGACATGTGTGAATGATATAGTTACAACGCCTGGAATATAGTGCACTTGTAGAAAGACCTTCTCTTGTGTTAGTTTCATTCTGGTACAAATCAATGTCCACCATACATTTCTGGTAAAAAAAACAGACATTCAGGAAAATGAATTCCCTTGTGGATGACACTTAAGACTGGTTTTGTGGTCCAGGGTCACATTTTAGTATTTCAGCTGAACAAAAGAGAAATGTCACCTTGGCAATTAGGTGAAATAAAATAAGTGTGCGTGTCATTTTAAATGTAAATGACCAAATATGATTAAAAATGCTTAAAAACGTTCAAATCTGATAATTGGTAAACAGAAAGTTTATTCACAATAATTCACAATATGGTAAAATACTGTAATTTGTAAACTGTACAATTTACAGATAACAAGCTGTGAACTATAACATTTCCAGAACTCCCTGGGGGATATTTGATGGTATTTTTTATTTATTTAATTTTTATATATATATAATAGCATTTCTTAATAGTTTTTGTTATCAGTTATGTATACGTTCTCTTTGGCACCTGTGTTATTATGTTGCGTAGCATCAAAGTAACTAATGAGAGATTCTTCATTATAACCCTGAAAGTTCTCTCTTAATAAAGTAAGGGAATCATGTTTGAAATGTAATTTATTTCTGTGATGCTCCGCTGTATTTTCAGCATCATTCCTCCAGTCTTCAGTGTCACATGATCTTCAGAAATCAGAATAATATGATGATTTACTGCTCAAGAAACATTTCTGATTATTATCAATATTGAAAACAGTTGTGCTGCTTCAGATTTTTGTGCAAGCCGTGATTTTCAGGATTCTTTGATGAATCGAAAGCTCAGACAGCCTTATAATGTGACAAATAATTTATTAAATGTTTCAGAGAGAGAGAGAGAGAGAAAACTTTGCAATTAATAACACTAGTATCAAGTAGATTTTATGCTGGTTTTAAAATAAAGCTCTGTAAATGGCATGTCTGTGCGAAGCACCCTGATGACACAGACGTTTGTAAGGGTAAAGTGTGTTCCCGCCTGTCACCGTGATGTGTGATGAAGCACAGTGAGCTCTGAGCATATTCGGAAGGATCTATGAATATATTTACTCAGTCACATCTGGGAACACAGTGTTTCCCGTCTCTCAGTGGGCCACACGCTGCTGCAAACTCATAAACTCTGGAGAAAGTGCACTGTTCCAAATATAGAAACTGAACCAATCTACCAGTCACATGTTTTAAGAGTGCATGGAATGATACTGAATGTGTTTGTAATGAAGCATGATGGTTATTTAAATGGGTACAGATTGCCAGACAACATCTGTCTTCACATTCCCTATTAAAATGTTATAGAAGCCACTTCAGACTTCGGTATACTGCATTAAAAAAAAAAAAAAAATTCTAAGGGTTTTTATAAAAAAGATAATTATAATATAATGTTATGCATGTAATAGGTTTTCATCTGACTTCATGTGTCGCTGAACTGTGATGATAAACTGCTCCAGTGGTTTCTGAGCTCAATGCATCACATCCGCATGTAGGCCACCTGTATAGAGAAGATGAACAGCCTATGTTTAGATTGCCATCCCACTTTCAACATGTCTGCAGTATATAGTGCAGTATGTACGCTGTGCAAAAAAAAAATCACGGGATATCTGGATGACTTACTACATGCTTAATGTGCAGTATGTAATATTAATATACAACTTAATGCATAATGTACTCAACTAGATTGTAGTGTTTAGAATGAACCGGAATTAATATTGGCTGTTTTATTTTTCAATTAATTCTTCCTCTCAATGGACCACCAAATGTTTTCCACCGAATGTATTTCCAAGATAACAGCTGGGTTTCACACTTGCTGCTCTAAAAATACAATATGATGCATACTACTGTCTATCATTGCAACACACTGTATTGTTTCACACAAATGATGACAATAACAAAGTACTTTTTTGAGCTACTGAAAAGTCTAATTACACTTTCATTTAAAAGTTTGGCATCCGTAGAATCTTGTAAAATCTGCATTTATTTGACCAAAAATACAGCAAAAAAAAAAAAAAAAAAGTGATATTGTTAAATATTAAACAAAGACAGTTCGTGACACATTTGAGAGAATAGTTTGGTCTATCAGAAATCTTTTATTAACTTTTTGCCATTATTGTCTGAAGATGATCTGAGTCAATTTTGGTGAATATTTGGACAAACCATCTACGATGAGTTCAGAAAAGTACATTTATTGCAAAATCTATAGAAACTATAGAATTGTTAATTTTGTATATTATTTGGCTTATGTGAGGAATCAGAAGAAAAAATAATTTTCCTTCCAGACCTTGTGATTCAAATGTTATTAGCAGAAATATGAATGTAAATGTGGCCTGTTGGTGGCGCTCCAGAGTTTGAGATAGAGACTCCAAATTTGCTTTGGTTAATATGGAGACGGTCCTCTATCTTTGTGCCAAATTTCATAACTTTCCCACTAGAAAACTAACAGATACATGCCAAGGCACCTGGCCAATGTTTGGCCAATAATAACTGATTCCTATTTCTATGTGAATATTTGATCTAATGTAATTTATCCCTATAATCAAAGCTGAGTTTTCAGCATCATTACATCATTACTTCAATATTACAGCTACAGCAGCATTATTATCTGGTTCAGCTGCTGAGAAATGACTAATTCTGGGATCTTTTAATTTACAATAACAACCTAAATATGAAAAAGTTTCCACATATGGACACTGAACTTTGGTAGCATAATGTAAAAATGTACCGAACAGACAGGAGTGACATTTAACCAAATCAGCTTAATGCAGACCTTGAGTCGTGAGACGGACGATGATGAACTCTCACTCAAGGACTCGTCCCTGCAGTAGGTTCCTCTCGGCCTTCAGAGAGCTTTACACAGCCAGTTATAGCTCCTGAACAACATCAACTAGACTGTCAAACCAGCAGCATTTCACTTACATACATCACAGCTGCAGCTGAGTGGTCCTACATTACTGGAACTGAAATACACTAGCATTTAAAAATCTATAATCAGTATGTTTTTTGTTTGTTTTTAAAGAAATTCCATTTCTATTCAGCAAGAATGCACATGATCAAAATTGACATTTAAAATATTACAAAAGAATAATGGCTGCTGAAATTTCGGCTTTGCATAAAAGGAATACATTACAACAGAAAACATTTATTTTAAATTGTAAAAAATATTTCCCAATTTCAATATTAATATTACAATATTACTGTTTTTTACAAAAATACAGTTTTTTGTTGTCTCAAAAACATTAATAATTCATACCAATCCCAAACTTTCGAAACAGTAGTGTATATAACAGTATTAAATGAGAAATCAGTTTAAATTTGATGTGAACCAAACTATAACATCTTAACATATGAATGTCAACTCTGGCATCACTGCAAAAAAGTTTTTGAAGCTCTGATTATTTCAGATATTAGCTGGATCAACGTGGAAAACATCTATGCATGTAAACCTGATCAACAATAACCTTTTCTATCTATTTAGGTCAGTATGCTGCTTGTGTCTGCTTGTTTTCAGCACACAAAGGTGCTGAATGAACTGTAAACAGCACTCCCAGAGGCACGCGTGCTTGATGATTCCTGTCTGCCATTTTATCATCAAAGCACTACAAAAATTGGCAGGATGAGTGATAGTTTTCCACTTGAGAAAACAGCCACAGCAGAGCAAACACATGTTGCTAGCATGAGAAACAATGTCAAAATAAAGCACGGCAAACAAAAGAAGGACCAAAAAAAGAAGTTTGTTTAATGTGACGCAAAGCTTGATTTAAATCAGTGTAAATTACCTGAGCTAAACAGGCTGACATTGTTTATTAGAGTTGCTGCCTATGTAGAGACAACCAAATTGTCCACTAATAGTTTCTGCTTTAGTTAGAATGTTCCCTTAGAAGACTGTATAAGATTTGGAACATACATACATACATACATACATGCATGCATATATATATATATATATAATAAACAAAAAAAATGTTAAAGGGGGGGGTGAAATGCTCGTTTTCACTCAATATCCTGTTAATCTTGAGTACCTATAGAGTAGTACTGCATCCTTCATAAATCCAAAAAGTCTTTAGTTTTATTATATTCATAAGAGAAAGATAGTCTGTACCGATTTTTGCCGGAAAAACACGACCGGCTGGGGGCGTGACGTGTGGGCGGAGCTAAAGAATCACGAGCGCAGATAGGCTTTTGCGTCGAGAGCATGTGGAAGCTGTGACATTACCGTGAGGAAAAAAACATCATCCAAAACAAACCATGGCTTACAGTCAGATTCAGCCGTTTACTGAAACTGAACGAAAGCAGCAGCAGCAACGATTCGCTCCGAGCGGGGCTCGAACCCGGGTCTCCGATGTGAGGCGGACTCACTTACAAGGAGGCAGAGATATTTTAAGCAGTTTTACTCACCGCCTGCGGTTCCAACACACGATCGTGACCCTTTTTCCTTGGGATTGCATCATCCTTAAGAAATAAACGATACACAAATCCGGCGTCAAACTGGGCCTTGTTTGTAAAAAAGCATCTTCGAAATGCAGGGAACAAACACAAACACTTGCACAACTCCGTTGATGCTCTGTAAAAATAAACTCCATCCACTGGTCCCTTAATGCTGTTTTTTCTTTGGTAATCTGTGCAGGGTTGTCTTGCCCTGGCAACCAAAAACACACTTCTTTTGTGACATTTCGCGACGCTCTCGCTCTGATCAGTGAAGTCTGTTGTGCTCTCAGTGCTCTGCTATACGGGAGCGCGCTCTTCCGGCAGAAGTGCCTCAGGATCCATATAAGGAAATTTCGCTCCATCTAACGTCACACAGAGCCATACTTGAAAAAAACTTTCCGAAACTTGTGACAAAGCGGAAAATCATGACATAAAATAATAATCAGTTAAATAAAATTACTAAAGTCCCATTTTCCAAGGAAATCCTGCACACCTCTTGTAAAATTTTCTTAATTATTGGATAATTCTTCTCTCAGTTAGAATGTTAATGGAAATCTAGACTCTTTTGAAAAGGAAAAAGCTGCACACCAGCATTGGGTCAAGCCCTGAAACTCTTCACAGTGAGCTGAGGGGGAAAAATGCCAGGAAACAGATGTTTTGCTTCCTTAATTGGGAGCTTATATACTAGAGAAAAAACAGAAACTGAGACAAACATTTTAACCAGACTATCTGCCTGATACCAATGCACATCTGCTTCAAATATATTTTATATTTAGTTTTTTATGTATTAGGCTATAGAAAAGCATTCTTCTTTTCCACTTGAATTCATTTCAGCTTAAGCAATGCAGACAAGAGGAAATAATGTCAGCTTAGCTGAAGACGAGCAATCAAAAATGCTATCAGATGGGGTGATGGGTAACAAAACTTTCAGATAAAAACATCAAAAGCCACATATAAAAGGCAGTAAGAAATAATCTTTATGCTGCATTAGTCATTATGGGAACAGCACATGACTTGTTGAAATCCTACCTCATATTTCATTAGGAGGAGGTGTCTAATCACATCAGCTAACCACTGGGGTAGGTATAACCACAGGGCTCAGTATTTGGCCCCCGTTTCTTTATAAATAGAACTGCCCACCACTGCTATGAAACCGACACACAGCTGTGCTTCATTGTTGAGGCCTAACAAGCAAACAGTGACTGTAAGGATCACAGGCCTTTTTGTATTGCCAGTAAGCCAAAAAAAGAAAATAAATAAATAACCAGATTTGGTCCCTTTCACTCTTGTGATTGATTTTAAAGCTTTTACTAGTCTTGATAAAGGTGTTTGCTAACAAGCATTTAAATGAGGCTACAGCGGTTGTTGGGTCATTAAATGTAATTTCGCCAATCAGTCGCTTAATTACAAAATGTGTAAGAATCTTAAACTTTTGTTGGACCCAGAGTTTATTTTCTGCAATAATACAAAAGCCTATGGAAAAATCCTATGATGTTTTCATCAAGGGAACCAGGGTGGGTTGGCCTACAAAAGTATATCATCACTATAGCACTCTATTATATTCACATCTTCATTTCTACCCAAGTCTGTAATTTTTTAGACATTATGGGATTTTCTATTATGTTTCTCAGTGTTGTAGTGATTTTTGACAAAAGCATCTGCTAAATGAATAAATGTAATATGAATAAAGAATGCAAAATAATGAAGTATAATGACTAAGCAGTCATGTGTTTGGTGAGAGCGGTATGTGACCTGACATGAGTTCATGCAGCGCAGGAATGCAGGCGGTCTCGAGGTGCTGGACTCCTCACATGAGCTCTGAGGAGGCGGCAGAGCATCAACACTAATGTCCTTCTCCCAAACATCCACAACACCAGAAAGAGAGGAAGAAAAACACAAGATGAGTGAGGGGGAGACAGAAATGAAGACACACACTCAACATTTCTCTAATCCATGTACACTGATTATTAGTAAATAAACACACCGTGGATTTCACTGGGAGTCCACTACTGAAAACACTTCTATTCTGCATTCTTTTTTAGCTTAATATTTTATTACTCATATTTTCAGCAGACCAATAAAAAGATAAACATATCACCAACTCACTTACGGTACATTTGATTAGTGATCTAAAATATTTTATGTCATGATTTTACCATGCTGTCTATTCTCAGGTTTAAATTAAAATTTTGAAAGTAGTTTCAGACTTTTAGGCTGCACTGATAATTTATTTCTATGTTTCAGCTTGTTGTTTAGCTTTTCACTTCTGATGATTTTATTTAAGCTTCAAACATTTATTTTAAATGAAAAGATAAATCTACATGTGCATTCAGACGTTCATCCCCCATTGGAGAATGTATTTATACTTTATAAATATAGTTATACTAAAGTATAAAAACACTTAATGTAATGTATAAACAATATTAAATATGTTTAAGCCATGCCATTTTCAAGATGTTATTATAAGTAGTTTTTCAATTACAGTATTGTTCAAAATAATAGCAGTACAATGTGACTAACCAGAATAATCAAGGTTTTTCGTATATTTTTTATTGCTACGTGGCAAACAAGTTACCAGTAGGTTCAGTAGATTGTCAGAAAACAAACAAGACCCAGCATTCATGATATGCACGCTCTTAAGGCTGTGCAATTGGGCAATTAGTTGAAAGGGGTGTGTTCAAAAAAATAGCAGTGTCTACCTTTGACTGTACAAACTCAAAACTATTTTGTACAAACATTTTTTTTTTCTGGGATTTAGCAATCCTGTGAATCACTAAACTAATATTTAGTTGTATGACCACAGTTTTTTAAAACTGCTTGACATCTGTGTGGCATGGAGTCAACCAACTTGTGGCACCTCTCAGCTGTTATTCCACTCCATGATTCTTTAACAACATTCCACAATTCATTCACATTTCTTGGTTTTGCTTCAGAAACAGCATTTTTGATATCACCCCACAAGTTCTCAATTGGATTAAGGTCTGGAGATTGGGCTGGCCACTCCATAACATTAATTTTGTTGGTTTGGAACCAAGACTTTGCCCATTTACTAGTGTGTTTTGGGTCATTGTCTTGTTGAAACAACCATTTCAAGGGCATGTCCTCTTCAGCATAGGGCAACATGACCTCTTCAAGTATTTTAACATATGCAAACTGATCCATGATCCCTGGTATGCGATAAATAGGCCCAACACCATAGGAGAAACATGCCCATATCATGATGCTTGCACCTCCATGCTTCACTGTCTTCACTGTGTACTGTGGCTTGAATTCAGAGTTTGGGGGTCGTCTCACAAACTGCCTGTGGCCCTTGGACCCAAAAAGAACAATTTTACTCTCATCAGTCCACAAAATGTTCCTCCATTTCTCTTTAGGCCAGTTGATGTGTTCTTTGGCAAATTGTAACCTCTTCTGCACATGCCTTTTTTTTAACAGAGGGACTTTGCGGGGGATTCTTGAAAATAGATTAGCTTCACACAGACGTCTTCTAACTGTCACAGTACTTACAGGTAACTCCAGACTGTCTTTGATCATCCTGGAGCTGATCATTGGCTGAGCCTTTGCCATTCTGGTTATTCTTCTATCCATTTTGATGGTTGTCTTCCGTTTTCTTCCACGTCTCTCTGGTTTTGCTCTCCATTTTAAGGCATTGGAGATCATTTTAGCTGAACAGCCTATCATTTTTTGCACCTCTTTATAGGTTTTCCCCTCTCTAATCAACTTTTTAATCAAAGTACGCTGTTCTTCTGAACAATGTCTTGAACGACCCATTTTCCTCAGCTTTCAAATGCATGTTCAACAAGTGTTGGCTTCATCCTTAAATAGGGGCCACCTGATTCACACCTGTTTCTTCACCAAATTGATGACCTCAGTGATTGAATGCCAAACTGCTATTTTTTTGAACACACCCCTTTCAACTAATTCAACTAATTGCCCAATTGAACAGCCTTAAGAGCGTGCATATCATGAATGCTGGGTCTCATTTGTTTTCTGAGAATCTACTGAACCTACTGGTAACTTGTTTGCCACGTAGCAATAAAAAAATATACGAAAAACCTTGATTATTCTGGTTAGTCACATTGTACTGCTATTATTTTGAACAATACTGTACATGCTCAGGTCATGACCAATTGGGCTATTTTTTTATTATTTTTATTATTTATACTTGTACACATTTACATAATATATAAGGGCTCTCTTTTCTTCAGCGAATTATATAAAATAAATTAAATAAATATAATTGAGTTTATTGTATAAATTAAATCTAAATGCTATAGCCTATAATATTGAGCCTATAGCCTAATATTTATAATGATATTTATTACTGTTCTGCTTTGAAACAATCTGTATTGTATATAGTAAAGAAGATAATGTTACTTGATAGAGGAATGAACTGTTCTGTATTAAATTAATAGTCTTTCTATTCAGTCTTTCTATTCAGGTTCTGACTCATACATTTAGGTTGTTAAGTTTAGCTGAGCTAGAACAGAAATGATCAGGAACACTGACTGAAGGTGACGTGAAAACAGAAACGTTACTACCTCTGTGTATTAACTCTGCACCCGCAGAAGCAGCTGGACCTTAAATTACATTAAACTGACAGTTTGAAACATTAGCGTTTTAATCATGTCACAGTAATCTGTCAACACACAACACTGAAGACTTATGTCCTGACACACATTATGGTGATGATCTATTCAGGACATTTCACTGACATTTACCCATCTGTGCTGTGTTTCCATCCACAGAGAGCGTATATGCAGCAGAAACGCTGAAGAAGACCAAAAAGAGAAGCATCGTGCACTACGTCAACCAGGGTTTTCCACAATCAAACACTCTTCAGTTGACTGATTACATGAGAGTAATTAATTTCCTTGATTACGTTTGATTTCAGACACAAGTTTCTACTTCAAAGTGCAATGGGAAGTCTGAGCTAGGACTGTGCTTGGGATGAAAGTGTTGCTCCCGAAAACGGATCTTAATGATTTAAGTCATCTCTTAAAGAAATAGTTCACCCAGAAATGAAAATTTGCTGAAATGTGCTCACACACAGGTCATTCAAGATGCAGGTGAGTTTGTTTCTTCATGGGAACAGATTTAGAAAAATGCAGCATTGCATCAGTGTCTCATCAATGGACGCTCTGCAGTGAATGGGTGCCGTCAGAATGAGAGCCCAAACAGATGATAAAAACAACACAATAATCCACAGCACTCCAGTCCATCAGTTAATGTCTTGAGAAGTGAAAAGCTGTGTGTTTTTTTAAGAAACAATCCATCATAAAGGTGTTTTTAACTTTAAAGTTAAAACATCTCAATGCTGGATTTGTTTCATATTTTGTCTTCAGATGTCATTAACTGATGGACTGGAGTGGTGTGGATTATTGTGATGTTTTTATCAGCTTTTTGGACTCTGACAGCACCCGTTCACTGCAGAGCATCCACTGATGAGACACTGACGCAATGCTATATTTTTGTTTCTTCTAATGATGAAACAAAATCACCTACATCTCGGATGACCTGAGGGTGAGCACATTTTCAGCTAATCTCAGCAAGCTGACACCAAACGACAAACAGATAATTCATACCATTCCATTCTCAGATCTTACTGTAGATGCTCTGGCTTTAAACTATAGCATTTCATTCACATATCAATACTGATCATACATAGAGCTTATAAAATATTGTAAACAGAAGCTCAACCATGCTTGCTACCTAACTGTGATGCCAGAATTAACGTTTTTGGATGAACTTTCCCTTTATCAGATCATTAAAATATATCGAGCGCAGCGTCAGTTCAGTCAGGCCACGGAGGCAAGGTTGTGAACAGCTGATGTGGTCAGCTGTCAAATCGCTCCAATCACCACATCTCTCCTATTAGACACGGGACATATATATATATATATATACGTGCCACTACTGCTCGGTAAGTATGCTCAACGACTTGCAACCCTCCCTCCCTCCCCATTATTTGCATGAGCACATTACTGCGCACCTTCTGGCTGTCGTCTTGTTTGTTTCAGATCACTAAGGCTTCCAAAAATCTTAGCTGGCATGGACCTCTTTGCGGAGAGACACCCATCTTCATAACCAGGCTACAGGATAGACGTACCACTGCCACATCTACATGATTATCACCGTTTGCTTTACTTTATTAAAAGTCTTAATTATTATGTATTTCTAAATTCATGGTTCCGGGGGGTTAATGTTAAAGCTCTTGTATGTTCAATTATTCTGGGAGCGAGAACCCCCATAAGGAACCATACCGCCAAAGATAAATTGTGTTCAATAAACTCAAGTAAACTTGCCAAAGTGGTTCCTGTCTGAACTATTTAAATGCCAGAGTTACAGTAATTCTAATGGCATTTCTAATTTGGCATTCTAAAATTCTAATTTTGTCTTCTCTTTTACTCATAAGTGCTATTTCAAATGTCAAGGCTGCCTTGTTTGGCATGCTCTACAGTGCTTTAAAGTAGAAATTAGTGTTTACAAACATTCTGATGCATGTTGCACAGTAAAATAGAGAGCTTTCTCAAAACAGAAAGCTCTAATCTGATTGGCTGGTTTTACAGTATTTCTGAAATTCAGGGCAAAGGATCAATTTCAAGAACGGGGCAGGGTTTAAGTGCACTATATGATTAGAGCAGTCCTGCAAGCATCACTAAAGAGAGATCTGTTTTTGTTTTTTTGTTGTTGGAGGAAAACATTTACATATGCTCAAAATAGGACCCATAGTATGCATTTAGAAAATAGATAGGGTGAATTTTCATTTAATGCCAAATTCAGAAGTTCCCAGGCTAATGCAATGAGCAAATGAGCATGGCCAGTGGAAACTGTGCAATGTTTGTTAACCAGGTATTCTGCTCTACTGCTTATATTTGCATCTGATGTTCTATCGTTTATATCCAACAGCAATTAGTTTTAAAGATCTTACTCCAGTCAGAAAACTTGAACATGTGTCCCAGATGAGTGTAAACAGCTCTGCTGATCGTAACGGGGGTAATTCAGTGTTCGTTGTGTAGTGATGTACTGCTGATGTCCTGAACAGAGATGATGTGACTGAAGGTCTTTGTGGTTGCTGTAAAATGTTGCAACTTTCTTTATAAATACAGAATTCAACTCAGTGTGTGCTCACATGTTCTGTGGGTCCCAATTTAAATTGGGGACCAGTGCTCACTATTAACTAACTGTCAATATGACTTTTGCCTATAATAATTGTACTCTGTCTCAAAGGAAGACGGGAATCATGTTTTGTGGCAGATTTATCTGCTGAATAAGGGAGATTTCAAGACTTTTTCACCTTACAAATGATTGTAAAAAGCAGAAATGCTATGAAATGCATCATATTTTGTGAAACAGTGTGACTTGCTTGAGCAGAACAGACTATTTTTGGATTTCATTCAGCAAAAAATTATGCAGGGCAGTGTTATTAAAACAAATTATTGCTGGATTATTTACCATGACCATTACAAATAAATGCTCCATAAATAACATTTAAATTATAGTTAGTCAGTTGTTGGCCAGACTAAACTGCGATGTTAACCAGACATGATGTGGGCATCAAAAGTCTGGTTCAAGTAAGACTATCCTCTATTTAGCATAACAGCTCAGGGTCTGCATCTGAGTGCCATAAATCATGTTTGATCCCCGCACCTCTACGTACAGCGAGGAGGAGAGACGGTAGAGCGCAGGGTGGGGAAATGGGCAGAATTAATGCACACTTGATAGACGAGTGAGACGAGGTAAGAGGTGTAAAGAGTCATGATGACCTTCCGATGTCAGAGACACAATGAAGTGCAGGACACACACCCAAAAGTCCCTCTGTGATCCACGGCTCTTGTAACGGGAACGATACACATTTTGAAGAAGGATGTGAGTAGCTATGCCTGCATTTCTCTGAGCTTGTACATTTACAGTTCTGTAATGCCAAAATGCACATTTTCATAAACCTTTATTATGGCTGAAACTGAGTCTCTTTTAAGGGCAATTTTTAGGTTTACATTTAAATCAATTATTTTCTGTAGGGCTTTATGTGGCTTAAACAAAATGAAAACGTTTCTTAATGACTGAAAAGCTGTTTTATAGATCAGTAAATCAAGATATTTATTGTGCATTAACATTAGTGTCTAAACATTAACTTAGTAATAACTTGACAAAATAAAAATAAACACAGCATCCAAATATATTACAAAAATGTAATGTCTCATTATCAATCCAGTTAACACGTTTGCTGTTTGAACCGGAACATCAATCATGTTTTATCTCAGATCTGATCCTCAGGATCTTTTGAGGAGCGTTTATTTTTTCATTTCTCAATCATCACTGGATTGCATTGCATTATATGTCTGGATCTTTAAATCTCATCTTAATCAGACACATTACTGGAGATATAGAGTAACGAATGATATTCTGGCTTTAAAGGGCTAATCAGTACAAATATGTCTGTTGCATATTACAAGATACGCTCAAATGAGAATTGTGAATGGTATTAAGACTTGTTTTCAGAGAATATAGCTTATCCATTTTTATTTCCATTAGCAGATTTTTTTTTCTTATTTTAAGCCCTTAAAGTAACACACTTTAGTGATGTTTATGCTTTATGTTATGTTAACATTGAATGTTGTTTTACCAAGGTTTGAAGAAATTAACAGAGGGAGCATCTGTTTTTAAATTAGACATTTATTAAATTAGACACTTCATTCAAATGATGAGGTGGAATCTGATTAGTTATGGACATTAATATGAGGAATAAGAGCAGATGTCAGGGTGAACTATGACTGACTCTTTGAGTTTGCTGTCAGAGCAGAGGATGTAGAGCAGTAACGGCCCGGCATGACTGATGCTCTTTGTCATCTGCGAAGATGAAGCTGTCGGCCCTCGCTGCTGCGTCAGGAAATGAGGCGACCAGAGAGTCCGTGTTCAGATGCCAAAGCTGATAATTACAAGAGAAAAGAAATTACCTGACAACCAGATTTAAAGGGGACATCACAAGTAAAAAGATTCCCTTGATTCAATGCTTTCTCCTTAAAGAGTTAGTTCACCCAAAAATAAAAATTATGTCATTAATAACTCACCCATATGCTGTTCCAAATGCGTAAGACCTCCATTTATCTTCAGAACACAGTTTAAGATATTTTAGATTTAGTCCGAGGGCTCTCAGTCCCTCCATTGAAGCTGTGTGTACGGTCTACTGTCCATGTCCAGAAAGGTAAGAAAAACATCATCAAAGTAGTCCATGTGATATCAGAGGGTCAGCTAGAATTCTTGAAGCATCAAAAATACCTTTTGGTCCAAAAATATCAAAAACTACGACTTTATTTAGCATTGTCTTCTCTTCCATTTCTGTTGTATGACAGTTCAAAACAAAGCAGTTTGTGATATCCGGTTCGTGAACGAACTGAATTGTTTTAAACGGTTCGCGTCTCCAATACGCATTAATCCACAAATGACTGTTAACTTGTTTAATGTGGCTGACACTCCCTCTGAGTTCAAACAAACCAATATCCCGGAGTAATTCATTTACTCAAACAAGTACACTGACTGAACTGCTGTGAAGAGAGAACTGAAGATGAACACCGAGCCAGATAACGAACAATAGACTGACTCGTTCACGAGTCAAGAACCGGTTGCATCAGTTTTCGGATCACCAGTTGTTCTTTTGGACAGTTCGATCCAGTAAACTGGTTGAAGAAAACGGTTATTTTGCGTTCAACGTAATGGCGTCATTGGCGATGACTGCCCTTGATTCAAGCCTTCGGTTTACCTGCGCTCATAACACTAGCACAGAATCAGTTCAGAATCAATCACCAAAAGAATCAGTTCAGTTCAGACACTCTGTGTGTCGGTCTGCTTCACACTGAATCACACATGCGCAGTATCATCAGCTCCTCAGTTCACGAATCGAACGCGTCTGAGAGAAAACGGTTCTTGACTCTAGAACCAATCTTTTGTTCATTATCTGGCTAGCTACACATGGATTGAGCTTGAGAAAGAGAATCAGTCCTTCTTAAAGACATGAGTGCTTCTCCTCCACAGGCCGAGCGTAATGTTTTAAAGAGTGGATTTCCTCCCGCCTCTTCAGCCTTTATCCTCCTCTGTCAACCCTCAGGCTGTTGAAGTCAGATCTGTGCACGACTTAGGGTTTATATCACAACTGCATCATTTTAGTCGAGAGAAATCAGACTTTTAGCCCTTGGTTGCATTAGTAAGAGTGCTATTGTTTTTGCTTAATTGAATCATGCATCTCTTAACCCCACAGTTTTACCTCTGCAGAGGCTTTCTGAAGCGAGCTCTCTTCCCGTAAGAGGGTCTGCTCACAGCTGCTGTCCCGAGTCAACAGAAGAAATGTGTCCCCAAGCAGACAGTCTCAAGGGAGCAGCTTCCTGTCTGTGAAGGGATCCGGGCGGCAGCACCAGTCGTCCACTAATGCCTTCCAATTTCCACTGAGCAGAGGAAGTACTCGCCCAAAAGCCCTTGAAGAGTCAGAAGATAGTCTGATAATAGCTGAATACTGAAATAATGCGTCTGATAGCAGACGTATCACTATTCTTCATAGCATTCTTCACCAAATCAATAATAAAAAATAAATACATTTGGCAACAAAAACAATCAAAATACATGTAATTAACAATGTGCGCATGTTGCAAGTGTATGCACCTGTTGCATGGGCATGCTTAATATACTGTAGGCCTTTGCAGAACAAAATGCAAGACCTCCAAACAGTACCAAAAAAAAACAAAAAAAAAACACAGTCTTTCTGTTTGTGTGTGTATGTGTGTGTGTGTGTGTACGAGATTATTACATGTAGTATATGGCCAGGCTGGACCCTGATAATTTTTACAAGCAGCATCTGAAAACATATTTTCTCTCTGTTATCTCGTTCAGTGTCATGTACTTGTCGAGGTACGGCCACAGCGACTCACTCCTCGGGATTAACTGTTCTCCGACCTCATCTTATGCCATTATTTCATCAAAAAAATTTTTGCATGACTGGCCAAGGAGTGGTACCATCCGGAGCAGAAGGTGGCAGTAATGCATCATAAAGATGATTGGTTGCTATCCACCGTAAACATGAACAAGATGAAGTGGCGCCGACGCGTCACTACTGGTCCAGGATCAGCGATCTTAGCAGTTGTATTTCCCAATTTGAGTTTGAGCTTCAGAAATGCTTGCGAAAATGTAGCTTGTGTGGAAGCTACCACACTACTTGGTAAAAAAAGAGCTTCGCTACTGAAAAGCTATTTGATTCAGAAAGCAGCGAAGCTACGACCAAGCAACTGAGAAATGTAGTTAAACTAGTAGCTTCGCTGCTTGTAGCCAGCGGAGTATTCTATAGAACATCACAGTCCCGCCCACAGCCCGAGAGAGCTTTGGTGCCGGAAGTAAATTTCCCATTCATTTCTCCCATTGACTTTTGGAAAAATCCGTATCAAAAGAGTTTTAGAGCATGTGTGAGGATAACCAGCTACGGCTGAACTCATAAGCATATAACATATCATTTCAAGTGAAAAAAAAAATAAGAGAAATCCCAAAAAAAGTCAAAGGTACAAGACTGTGTACATATTTTCATTTCTAGCGCAGGAACGTCTCTGTTACGTATGGTAACCCTTGTTCCCTGAAGGAGGGAACGGAGCGCCACGTCGGTGACCAGTGAATATGGGATATCGCTTCGATAGACCAATCTACTTCGAGTGTAAACTAAACGAGCCAATGCACATTGGCATGCAATTATTGCATCCAGCTGCCGCTGATCACTGCGTGAGTATAAGAGGGCAGCAGGTGCAATGCATACCAGTTTTTTGCTGAGGAGCCGAGCCGGGGACCCGGCAGCTCAGCGTGGTACAGCAACCATGGCGACGGGATGTGGTGTCTCCATTCCCTCCTTCAGGGAACGAGGGTCACCATACGTAATCGAGACGTTCCCTTTCAGTCGGTCACTCTCGTTGCCACGTCGGTGACCGACGAATATGGGATCCCTATCAAAGCGCCATGGGTGCTGCTCTTTCCAGTGCCCCGTGCGAGCCGCCTGTGCCCCTATTAGGTGTAGGCCGGGGCTCAGAACAAGTAGCTCCACTCACCGTTGTCAAAGCACTACCTCACTGGGTGAGATTGGATAACACTGGGAAAACATACCCGGTCCGCTTGGAGCCGGGACGCTGCGGAAGCCCCATCCTTCCCGAAGGAGGTCTCGGAGGCAAATACACATATAGCATCCGTTTAGGAGTATACGGACAAATTTGAGGTGATTAAAAACCCTCTTGGGAAGGCAGAAGTCTGCCGGGGAAACACAGGCTCTAAGGCTATACCGTGGACTATACACATACGAGTACCGCTTAGGTCTCAATATGGAACCCACCCTTCCATGGTTCTCAAGGATCCATCATAAAGGCCTGGTGTCGGACGTTCCACCGCGTCCAGCTGCCTAGGGAGATGGAGGATCTCAACAGGGTCTACAGTACGGACACTCTGGAGCAGTTTTAGCAAGCCGACAACCAGGGCCTCTCAGTGCCACTACCCGTTTGAGGTGAGAACACAGGAGGATACCGGCTCTACACGAAGGCTATAGAACCTAGCAAACGTGTTAGGGGTCGCCCAGCCTGCAGCTCTACAAATATCTTTCAGTGAGGTGCCACGAGCCAGCGCCCAGGAGGATGCAACACTTCTAGTTGAGTGAGCTCGCAATCTGGGCAGCCGAGACTTGCTCGTGGTAGCTGGTTTTAAGTCTACCATGTATGATTACGTTTTTATGGCTTATACCCCAAATGTCAATGCAGAAATTGCATTGAATTTTTACTTCCGGCTCCAGCTGTGGGCAGGACTGTGATGCTCTATAGTCTTTGGTATCATTTATAAACTATTAGAGTATTTATTAATATTTAATATTTAAATTTATAATTTAACATAATTGTAGTTTTAAAATGTAGTACTTTAGTTATGCATTTTAGTCGTTGAGTTTTATTTTAATTAACAAAAACATAATACTTGTTTAAAGCTATGCAAAGATTGTCAAATCTTTATTTATATTATATTTATTTATTTATTTTGGACAAATACAACTGAGTCAGCTAACTGAGTTGCTCTGACAGTATTTATTAATATATACATTATATATATTGTATTTAAATTTTTCACATTTTTGTTTAAATTTAAACTAATTTTGTTATGTGTTTCTGTCATTTATATTTTTTATTTATATTTAATAAATTAAGTTATTTATTTTCAGTCAGTATTAGTTTTAGTCAGGATTTTTGTATTATTTCAATTAAATGTCAAGGCAACATATCTCATTTCAGTTTAGTTTTTCATCTAATATTTATATTTTTCCTATATAAGCCATCGGTTTAAATTAACAATTACAACATGGCTGTAGAGTGTCGTAAAGACTGTTAAACACAGCACAGACAGTATAAATATTGTAATTGTAATTGTAAAAACTTTATTGTCCCCCGTAGGGGCAATTTTTTCTGCAGCATGATATCACCACATACAAGACAAACACATACACAACATTAATAGCACATTGGAAAGTTATAAAACTTATATTTCTACCTCTTCCTATTTAAATTAAGCACCTTAATCGCATATGGAACAAACAAAAATTTTAATCTTTTAGTCTTGGCTAAAGGGACCCTGTACAAAGATCCTGAAGAGAGGGTCTGAAATGAATCGTAAAGATGGTGAGATGCATCAGATATAATGTGATGCACTTTCTTTATCACCTGAATATCAAACAAATCTGACAACGCAGGCAATTTCACACCCAATACCTTACTGCAATTGTTTACAACCTTTAATAGAAGTTTGTTCTGTTTGACCTTTAAAGAGGCAAACCAACAAATCATTGAGAAAGTTAAAATCGATTCAATATATGCCTTATAAAAAGCAATCATCAGTGTCCTATCAATATTAAATTTCGCCAATTTCCGTAAACAATAAAGTCTTTGTCGGCTCATCATGCACAATCTATTAGTATTCTCTGCAAAATGTAATTTGTTATCGATGATAGTACCTAGGTACTTATAACTATCAACCAATTCAATCATCTGATTATCAACAAAAGTACCTGGAACTGCTGCCTGATTTCGCTGCAGGTCAATACACATGTCCTTGGTTTTCTCAGCATTCAGAAGGAGACCAGCCTCACGACACCAATTGGCAAAATAATTAACAATTGGCCCGTGTTCCCTCTCCTCACCAACCAACAAACTCACAATAACTGTATCATCAGCAAACTTAAGAATATACCGATTCTCAAGCTGACCAAGACACTCATTTGTGTATAGGATGTAGAGGAGAGGAGAAAGTACACACCCCTGTGGGGAGCCAATAGATGTGATTATGGGATCTGACAGCACGCCATTAACCCTTACCCTTTGAGACCTATTTGTAAGGAAATCCAGCAACCAAGCAGCCATTCTTGCATCAACACCAAAACTCGACCTAAGCTTGTGAACCAACAAATTTGGTCGAATCGTGTTAAACGCAGACGAAAAATAATAACCTTGCATGGTTACTACTACTCTCCAGATGTTTATACAACAGGTCCAATAAGGTCAGTGTTGCATCCTGCACACCTCTTCCAGCCCTATAGTCAAATTGCATCAGGTCGAGAAATGGAGTAGTTTTTTCCAATAGTACTCCTTTACTAATTTCTCAAATACCTTCATTATAAACGAGGTCAAGGAAACCTGTCTATAATCTGTGAAGCTTTTAGGACAGTTATTTTTTGCAACTGGAGTAACAATAGACTCTTTCAGACATTTTCTACACTAAAGGAAACAAGTGAACTTCCCTCTTGAGAGGAGTTATAAAACTCATGTTCTTTTTCACCATTCAGCTCTTCAAATCGAGCGTAAAATTTATTAAAATCCTCTGCAAGGACACTATCTAACTCATAACCGGGTACTTTCACTTGTTTTCTACATCCACTATTTAAGCCCGTCATTAGTTTAAGACTATCCCATACTGAGCCCATACAGTTTGTTCTTAATTTAATTTCAACTTTTTCCTTATATCGTATTTTTGACCTCCTGATTTCTTGTCTAATTAATTTCTGTACATTTTTAACTTCAAGCAAATCCCCTCGTTGAAAAGCAGTTATTTTCTTAATCAACAAATCCTTAAGATTGGTGCTCACCCATGGCTTATTATTTGGATATATCTTCACAACTTTTTCGGGAATGACAGAGTCAACACAATAAGTTACCCAGGAACTAACCACATCATTAAGCTCATCAATATCAGCAGATGAATCAATAAAAACATTCCATATGGTACAGTCAAAACATCCTCTTAAACTCTCAATAGCATCATCAGTCCAAGATTTCACAATTTTTGTTTCAACTTTTCCCCTCTTCAGTTCCGTAGTATAACATGGGATTAGATGAATACAATTATGATCTGACGAACTCAGAGGAGGTAATAGAGAAGGTTTTGGTCAAAATATGGTCCCTTGGAAATATGGTCAATTTAAAAACAAAAAAAGTACTTAAATTGAGTTTTCTGGGATAAAGAGTTCAGACTCAGCTGACTCTGAGTTGTTCTGACACGAAGTAAAGCTAAGGCTCAGTGTCCCGGTCATGTTACTGGAGTTTGCTTTGTTCTTCAATAATCTCTGTTGATCTGGTGTGTGTGTGTGTGCAGCTTGTGCATTCATTACTTACATTCCACAAGGAAGTCCCATGCGAATCAAATCAGATCTCTACATGCTGACCAGGGTTTGGGGAGAAAGTGAGGCGCAGTCTGAAGTGTGACTGTGTTGAGTGTGTCCTGGACTCCTCCAGACTCTCAGCAGGACCGCTCAGAGGTCTGGACGGTCAGAGGTCTGGACGCACAGGAGTCTAGACGCTCAGGGGTCTGGACGCTCAGGAGTTTGGACGCTCAGAGGTCTGGACGCTTAGGGGTCTGGACGGTCAGAGGTCTGGATGCTCAGGGGTCTAGACGCTCAGGGGTCTGGACGCTCAGAGGTCTGGATGCTTAGGGGTCTGGACGGTCAGAGGTCTGGACGCTCAGGAGTCTGGACGCTCAGGGGTCTGGATGCTCAGGGGTTTGGACGCTCATGAGTCTGGACGCTCAGGAGTCTGGACGCTCAGGGGTCTCAACGGTCAGCGGTCTGGATGCTCAGGGGTCTAGACGCTCAGGAGTCTGGATGCTCAGCGGTCTGGACGCTTAGGGGTCTGGACGCTTAGGGGTCTGGATGCTCAGGGGTCTGGACGCTCAGGGGTCTGGACGCTTAGGGGTCTGGACGCTCAGGGGTCTGGACACTTAGGGGTCTGGACGCTCAGGGTCTGGACGCACAGGAGTCTAGACGCTCAGGGGTCTGGACACTCATGGGTCTGGACACTCATGGGTCTGGACACTCATGGGTCTGGACGTTCAGGGGTCTGGACACTCATGGGTCTAGACGCTCAAGGGTCTGGACACTCATGGGTCTGGACGCTTAGGGGTCTGGACGCTTAGGGGTCTGGACACTCATGGGTCTGGACGCTTAGGGGTCTGGACACTCATGGGTCTGGACGCTCAGGGGTCTGGACACTCATGGGTCTGGACGTTCAGGGGTCTGGACACTCATGGGTCTGGACGCTCAGGGGTCTGGACGCTCATGGGTCTGGACACTCATGGGTCTGGACGCTCATGGGTCTGGACACTCATGGGTCTGGACGCTCAGCGGTCTGGATGCTCATGGGTCTGGACGCTCAGGGGTCTGGACACTCATGGGTCTCAACTGTCAGGGGTCTGGACGTTCACGGTTCCTGACGCACAGGGGTCTGAATGCTCAGGGGTATGGACGCTCAGGGGCCTGGACGCTCAGGGGTCCGGATGCTCAGGGGTCCGGACGCTCAGGATGATCTTCACATTTCCATCATTCCTAATAGCCTCACTGCTGTGAGGGGAAATAAAAAAAGTCAGTGCTCTACAGAAGACAGATTAAAATTATGCCCTGTTTTGTAAAAAAAAAAAAAAAAAAAAAAAAAAAATCAATCATATTTCAATTTGAATCCCCATAACATTTTTTGTTTTATTTTTTTATTTTTTTATTTTTTTATTTTTTTACAGCAAACAATTAAATGATTCATTACAATTTAAATACAAATATTATCATATTTCCCTGACAGTACAAAATTTTACCACTTTGTCAATGTAGGTCATTTGAGAGTGTCACTTGTGCATTTGATCAAAAAAATCTCTGAATGTGCTCTGTACAGAAACTGTGGCATGTAGGGTCTCAGAGAAATTCACTAAAATAAAAGTCTATGCTTGGGTTCCAGGAGGATATGATTATTATGCATGCGGGCAGAGTTAACACGTTTACATTAATTTACAAATCAACATCTGACTGACTAACAATCTCAAAATATTTGTATTTCTAGAAATCAATTTCTCACACAATAGGACTTTAAAAAAAAAAAAAAAAAAAAAGCTTAAAAAACAACAACAAACAAATAAATAAAAGTTGTCCAGCCGTCGGTTTAATACTGCCATCTAGTGTTACATTACTGCACTGCTGACTGTTTGAATAATCTCTGCGATGCACTCGTGACGTCAGGAAACGAATTATTTATATTTTATTATATTCAGAAATTATTTAAAATATAAATTATTACTGTTTAATTAATTAATTAACTAATTAATTATGTTTTTACTTAACTAACACATTTTGTGTGTGAATAAGTTTTTGTTTATAGTGTTCATTAAAAAAATTAATTACTAAACCTGAAATAATTAAAGTAATTTAAAGCTAAATTGAAATATATATATATATATATATATATATATATATATATATATATATATATATATATATATATATATATATATATATATATATATAGAAGCACATACAATAAGAAAAACCTAAACTTAAAATAAAAACAGATTATGCTAAAATAATTCTGGTTCAGAATGCATTACATTTACATTTTAGTCATTTTACAGACAGTTTTACCTAAAGTGACTCATAAATGAGGAAATATAAAGCAATCAAAACCATCAAAATAGCAACGATATGTAAGTGCTGTAACCACTGATCTATATATATATATATATATACATTATTAGTGGCTGTAACACGTCTCGGTTAGTCTAACGCAGGTGTGTTATTTTTTTTATATATATATATATATATATATATATATATATATATATATATATATATATATATATATATATAATAAATAAAATGAAAACATGTTAATAGAATAATGAGTGTAAATATTAGAGTGTCAGAGTTTTTATAATAAAAAAGTAGATAGAATAGAGTATGCTTTTATTAGAGATATTTCAAGTATATATATATATATATATATATATATATATATAAAAAAATCTAGTGTAGTGAACGTAGATGGAAGAGATGGTAGGGACTGAGTTCACTGTCATTCCTGCAGGTGGGAACAGTTAAGGTTAAAGTTTGGGAAACTGTGTCTCTGTGTCTCTTTGGGATGACACTATAATGCACCGTTTACTTGCAGAACGCAAGCTTCTGGAGGATAAACCATATCTGAAATGTTAATTAATGCTACAAAAGTATTTAAATAATAGTGAAATAACACTGCATTCTCTGTGTGCATAAATTTTGCTCTCCAGAATGAGAAATGTTGCCATCCCAATACAGCCGGTGGTGTGCTTAATGAATTAAATAATAATAATAATAAAAAAAAACTTTTTTCATTATGCAATATATGTATATTTACTATTTCTATATGAAATGAGTCCCAGATGTTTTCTTGACAGGCTTTTGCTGACATAGACATGACATTCAGCTGCTCGTGTTTCATTTTAAAGGGGGGGGGGGGGGGTGAAATGCTCGTTTTCACTCAATATCCTGTTAATCTTGAGTACCTATAGAGTAGTACTGCATCCTTCATAACTCCAAAAAGTCTTTAGTTTTATTATATTCATAAGAGAAAGATAGTCTGTACCGATTTTTCCCGGAAAAACACGACCGGCTGGAGGCGTGACGTGTGGGCGGAGCTAAAGAATCACGAGCGCCAGTAGGCTTTTGCGTTGAGAGCATGTGGAAGCTGTGACATTACCGTGAGGGAAAACCCATCATCCAAAACAAACCATGGCTTACAGTCAGATTCAGCCGTTTATTTATGACCCAGAATCAGATCCAGAGGCTGAAATTTAACAAGAGCAGCATCAGCAACGGTGTCTCTATGTGGTATGTACTGAAACTGTATATATTTGCTTAGCGGTTTTGGAAAATGACTAAGTTCCACTTTATGTCGTCTTTTTTTTTTTTTTTAAGCTGTACATGTGGAAAGTGCAGTTTGATGACAACATTGCATGTTGTTTACTTGATGTGCTTACTCGCCGATAGCTAAGTTAACAACACAGAGATATTTTAAGCAGTTTTACTCACCGCCTGCGGTTCCAACACACGATCGTGACCCTTTTTCGTAGAGACTGCATTATCCTTAAGAAATAAACGATGTGCAAATCCGGCGTCAAACTGGGCCTTGTTTGTAAAACAAGCATCTTCGAAATGCAGGGAACAAACACAAACACTTGCACAACTCCGTTGATGCTCTGTAAAAATAAACTCCATCCACTGGTCCCTTAATGCTGTTTTTTTTTTTGGTAATCTGTGCAGGGTTGTCTTACACTTCTTTTTGTGACTTTTCGCGACGCTCTCGCTCTGATCAGTGAAGTCTGTGCTCTCAGTGCTCTGCTATACGGGAGCGCGCGCTCTTCCGGCAGAAGTGCCTCAGGACCCATATAAGGAAATTCCGCTCCATCTAACGTCACACAGAGTCATACTCAAAAAAAACTTTCCGAAACTTGTGACAAACCAACGTACAACTTAATTTTTGAAACTTTGTCCATGTTTAGCATGGGAATCCAACTCTTTAACAGTGTAAAAAACTCAGTATGCATGAAATAGCATTTCACCCCCCCTTTAAATGTAAATGCTGTAGTCAGTGTAACTGGTGTCTGTAAGTGTGCTGAGTGATGTTTGTGTGTGTTGTGGAGAGAACTGGTTCCCTGCACTGTCCCAGCTGATGTCTGCGGTGCAGGCAGAGGACGTCTTTACAGTGGGAGAGGTAGAGGTCGCACAGGTGAGTCTGTTCTCTGTGACAGGTCACATGATGTCTAGGGCAGGGTCCCAGACCCAGCTTGGTCCAACCGCACCGTGAGACATTATGACAACTGTAGCACCATTTTACTGTTTCAACACTTAAAAGTAAGTACTTTGTCAAAACAACAGAGCTGTACACTCTACAAGAGCTTGGTTCTGTTCATGGTAATGATCTGTCAGCGCAGTATCCTCTATAATTAGGGCTGGGCGATAAAACCATGATCATCACTAGGGATGCACCAGTTGATCAGACATAAATCAGAAGAATGACATTCCACTGTTGTGTGTCAGATACATCAGTCATTTAGCCAACGGTCTGTGGGCGTGACGTCTGAAGCTGAGACTGATTTAATATGTCTCATCGAGTGCCTCATTTACACATGGTATTAACTCTTTCCCCGTCATTCTCACTGTTATACAGTAGGAGGCACTATTAACACATCTTCTGAAAGAGTACTGAATCTCCAGATTCTCCAAACACAGTGAAGAAGCAGCAGAAACAAGCCATCACATGTGTGAGTAGATGCATATGTAAAATAACATGATCATCAAACATTAAACCGCATTTAAAGCAAAACTGTCTAATGTTAACTAAAAAAATGTTGACCTAGGAAGTGGTTTGAGACTGCAGCTTTTGGGTGTTGATGGAAGCGATCGACTTCATCTGTGTTTGCTTTATCGCTCTGAATCCGATCCAGCTGTAATCTTTGACAACGCGGTTTTTGTTCAAAAAATTGCTTTTTTATTTTTTTAATGAAACTATCCATATTCAGTTGTCAGAAAGAGAATGCATTTATTTATTTATTTTTTTAAACAGAGGCTCTGTTCTTTTGACTTGCATGCTCTGATTTTCATGTAACAATATATATACAAGACTGTGGCAGCCTGCATGTGTTTCAAAGCGAAGCACACAGTTTGCTCACGTGATCAGCTCGAGATCGGGAGACAGTTGCATAAACATAGCTACTATTTTAAGACTGGGTCTTAACAACTGGTCTCACCAGCTAGCAGTAGAAAAGGGTGATTATGACCAGTCTTGAAGAAAAAAAATATTAGATTTACTTTTTAAGACTAAGGAGTTTCCACCAAAATAAAAGCTCAACTGCAGTTTTTTTTATTTTATTTTTTATCAAAATAAAAGCTCAAGGGTTCATCTCTTGCAAATCAGGGCCTACAATTAACAGAGTGCATAGAGAAAAGACTTCACGGGCACAGCATGCTCAAAATATTGGAAGAAAAATATTAATATTTTGAATAAAATGCATCAGACAGATGAATTAAGCTTTAAAATGTGCACAGTCCCACAAAATTCTATAAAAAACACTGGATCTCTTTTGGTAAATCAATCTGACAGGTTTTAAGATCAAAACGATTTGGATATGTCTTTTAAATGGTGTGCATTTGTTCTGTGTATCGCCTGAGGACGCTGTTTGTGGTTTGTGGATCACAGGACCACTTCTCTAAATAACTACCCTTAAAATACCACAATGCCACAGTATGTGTGTGAGAGGAGAGACCAGATGAAATCATGAACAAACTATTTTTGTACATTTCTTCTGTAGAGCTGCACAGTTGATTATATTTTAATTGTGATCATCAATTAAAACCTGCAATCACCACAATCACCTGCAGTTATTTATTTATTTATCCCAAAAACGTTTTGTTTCACATTTGTTTTATCTTGGATCCCACAAGCGCTCATGTTACGTTTGCCAGATATCAAATGTTTAAATCCCCCAATCAGAACTTATCTCTTAAACTAATTCATTTTCTGCTCAGTGGTTTACTTAATCTTCCCAACCTGGCAACCATCATGCATTCTCTCCCTGTACATTATGATCTGAAAACAACTATAAACATAAATGAAAGTGAAATTAAAGTGTCATATAGGCAGTGTGTTTTCTTTCACGCTGTTGTTTGTGCTTACTGCACTGAATGCACTTCATTCAAAAAGTAGAAAATAGACTAACTTCCGGGCAAATTCAAAACATGGGAAGATGTGTTAAACAAGTTTGCCTGCATCACTTGACTGCTCTAAAAAGCAGAATAATCTGTCTTCACATGAATCCCTCTCTGTGTCGAAGTGCACTGAACATAAATGCTTGGGTCATAATGAGGAAACAGGAAAGTAGTTGTGCAAGCAGTCACGGCTGAACCACTTTCTCTAATATAGTTATACATTGGACCTTTATTTTCTTTTATTTATTTATTATTTGTCAGCACGGTCTAGATAACTGTTGTTGGTGTGATCAGAAGCACTGATGAATCCACAATCGACATCAAGTGTAAGGTGGATGACATGACGGCGGCTCCCATGGATGTGAAGCAGTGGATCGACACCGAGGTACTTATTGAAATCTGACTTTTTTCTTTTTTTTTTTGATAAAAAAACAGGTTTATTGTCAGTGGTGTAATGTTACGAAGTAAAAATAATTTGTTACAGTATTTATGTATTTTTGGGGGCAGTATCTGTACTTATATTTCCAACTTTTGTCTGTACAAAATTTCCACATTTCCAACTTTTACTCCACTACATTTCCTAAATAAAATGTGTACTTTCACTTCAATACATTTCCCGTAAGTATATTCATTACTTATTATACTTTATATATAATAGTCAGAAGAACACCGACTTCAGGTTTGATAAATCAGTGGTCTGGCATTTGCTGGTTAGACTCACCTTCGCTCACGTGCAAACAAGTGCATGTCGCACACAACCACGAATGATTTCATTTCCCACTGAAGTCGAGTCTGAGGTGTGGGATATACAGTACGTCTGCGATAATATGGTAGGTGTTGTTGTAATGATGTGCACACGCATTGATTTATTAGTCTATTAAAACTCAATATTCCAGGCATTCTAAATTGTAAATGGCAGAAATGCTACTGTATGCTTTTTAAATTTATATAATTGAATTTAGGCCTACTTAACTTAATCTATATCACACAAAGAGTACCGTTTTTCTGCAGATGCATGAACACATAAAAAATCATGTTATGCTAATTCAGTAATGCAATAAATAACTTACATTTTAGACATAATATTGCTAGTTTTTACTCAGTTTTGCCAACGAAAATAGTTCCAAATGAAGATCACAGCACTTATTTGCGTCTCTAAGCAATGGATGGCCGTTTACTTATTGAATGAATCAGCTTTTTGAACGAATCAGTTGAATAAATGATTCAGTGATTCATTAGCACAGTCAAATGCTTTGTTTCTTAATGAATCAGCCATTTGAATGAATCGGTTGAATCTCAATGACTCACTCATTAACATTTACTAGCTGTCCCCTACTGGGGGTTTTAATTTCACATATCAACCTTTTTTTCATGTTTTAAATTATTTCACAGTTTTTCAAAAATTGTATGCTGAAAACAAAACATTTGGCCTTTTTATACATCTGTATATGCAGTTTAAATTAATCCATGTCCCCTCTGAGAAACATAAACTGTAAATACATGCTATTTCAGATACAGATTCCAGAAATGTTTTCTTTTGTTGGAATGAAAGATACTAAGTACAGACAAAGTGCTGCTTATTCTTACCCAAAAAAACCATAATGGAAATTATCTTGCTAATCAAGCTGTATTTGTGTATATATATATATATATATATATATATATATATATATATATATGCTTCTTTTACATTTGGCATTTACTTGTACTTTTATTTTCAATACTTAAGTATGTTTAAGATTTAAAAAGTACTTTTCATACTTAAGTACAATAAATGAATAATATTAAATCAGTTCAAAATATGAACAAAAACTATAATGGTATCCTAGTGATACAGCACTGGCATATAAATGAGTAAATAAAGTCATGGATGTTTCTAAAGTGAATAGATTTGTCTTGTGCTTGGCTTTGTTTTATGAGAAAGTCTTAAAGTGGTCATGAACTGGCTTTTTAATTATTTTATACTGCTGTCTGAGGTTCACTCATGACGTTTGGTTGATTTTGAATACATTCAAAAACATCAAAATCAATAAGTAGTAGGTTATTTTCGAGAAATGTTCAGTTTTTATTTGCATTGAAGACTTGGAAGTAAATGCCTACTGCTGTGATCTATAAAAAATATCTTCCTGCCCTCCAGCTGCATTTTGCACCGCAGCAATGATGTCATGCGCAAACAACCTATTGACGTATTGTGCTTCTTTCAATTTATTCTTTAATGTTTCTTTACTTGGCCTTTGAAAACTATTAAATTTACCGACATCAAACTTGCAGAAACCCAGATGAAATGATGTTTTAATGTCCTTCTTTAGAAGCCACAAAGATCTGGAAAAGTCATGGAAATTGTCGGCTCCAAAAGCTTTGTTTTTGTTTTTCCAGGACATGGGTGTTGATAACTCAATCATTCCTCCAGGCTCCTACGTCAAGGTCTCAGGCAACCTTCGCTCTTTTCATGTCAGAACGTATGTGCAACTCATATAAATGAAGGGAAATGAAAGTGCTGTTTTATATGCTCTCACGTGTGTAAGCTGAAGTCCAGAAGTGTGGACGTTGGAGTTGATACATTATTTGATTATCAAAATATAAGTTCCTGTGCATTCTGCAGATTAAGACATTATCGAATCTTTACTCCATGCACTTAATATCACTGTTTATATTCCTCTGCATTTATCGCAGTATGTTGTTTGGTTTCTGCTGGAAGAGTGTAAGTGAAGCCCGCAGATTCATAACTCCCTTCTATTTAAGAGTGTTTCGTGAAATAGAGTAACTCTACTTGCCCATTGGTCTCTATGCATCATCAACTCCTGAAAATCGTATATTTATATGATTATATATGTGTAGATAAAACACCAGTATGGCCCTCGCTGGTGTGTTTTTCCTCTATCTTCTATGCAGTATTGGACTGATTGTTTGGTTCTATTGCAGGATAACCGATCTTTGTTTGCATTCAGCGTCTGAGTGCTGGAGGGTATTAATGAAGTAACTTCACACTTGCAGGAGGTTGTGAATACTCATCTGCAGCGGAGCAAACCACAGAACACGGTTAGACTATCTTTCTCACTCAACACTTCTGCTTTTCACTCACACATGCTGGACTCTGGAGCTCACAGCTAGTCATTTTTTTATATTCTTTTATTTATAAAATGTGACAGCCAAGTATGGTGACCAATACTCAGAATTTGTGCTCTGCATATAGCCCATCCAAAGTGCACACATACATACACACAGCAGTGAACACATACACGGAGCAGTGTTCATCATTTATGCTGCGGTGCCCGGGGAGCAGTTGGGGGTTCAGGTGCCTTGCTCAAGGGTACCCAAGTCATGCTATTGCTGGCCCGAGACTCGAACCCACAACCCTTGGGTTATGAGTTAAACTCTTTATTCATACATGACAGGGATGGTTACACATGAAACAAATACAGGGATCCTTATGGCTGCATTTCACTGCCATAAATAACCGAGCATACAACTGATGCTTGCGAGCGTGGTAAATCACTTCCGCGAGAGGAAAACAAAATCCGACGCAAGGAAATGGGAGCCTGCAAGCTCATTTCAAACTCTCGTGATCACGTGACATGTCCTATGCGTGCAATACAAGCCCTCACGCATGCATGATCATTCCCTACATCCCCCACAACATTTTTATTTTCGTCAGTCTTGGGGCGGGGCTTGCTGTTTAAAGGGTTAGTTCACCCAATAATCAAAATTATGTAATTAATAACTCAACCTCATGTCGTTCCAAACCCGTAAGATCTCCGTTTATCTTCAGAACACAGTTTAAGATATTTTAGATTTAGTCCGAGAGCTCTCAGTCCCTCCATTGAAACTGTGTGTACGGTATATTGTCCATGTCCAGAAAGGTAATAAAAGTAGTCCATGTGACATCAAAGGGTCAGTTAGAATTTTTTTAAGCATCGAAAATACATTTTGGTCCAAAAATGACAAAAACTATGACTTTATTCAGGATTGTCTTCTCTTCCATGTCTGTTGTGAGAGAGTTCAAAACAAAGAAGTTTGTGATATCCGGTTCACGAATGAATCACTCGATGTAACCGGATATTTTTGAACCAGTTCACCAAATTGAGCTGAATTGTTTTAAACGGTTCTCGTCTCCAATACGCATTAATCCACAAATGACTTAAGCTGTTAACTTGTTTAATGTGGCTGACAATCCCTCTGAGTTCAAACAAACCAATATCCCGGAGTAATTCATTTACTCAAACAGTACACTGACTGAACTGCTGTGAAGAGAGAACTGAAGATAATGATAATGACTCGTTCACCGTTTTTATTCAGTTTAAATAGACTGTAGTATACCGGTCCTCTCTGCTGTAGTGATGTGTCGTTCTTGAACGATTCATTCATTTTGAACGAATCTTTAATGTGACTCGGGAAGAACGAGTCGTCTCGGGGAGTGATTCGTTCAGTCGCGCATGCACATTATTAGGTATAGGTTCTGTTCTAGTAGTAGTAATTCACCTGTCAGTCAATGCAGTCTTTAGCCGGAAAGAGAATTGATTAGTTCATAGTTCGGGTCTATCGGGTTTTTGACTCGTTCCTTAATCACGTGACAGCCCCATACGCTTACCCAATGCAGTATGAGCCGGAAAGAGAATTGATTAGTTAATCTCATGAGTCTTCGGGTCGAGTCATTCCTTAATCATGTGACAGACCCACACGCTAAAACCATAGACAGTAAAAGAATGCAGTATTGAGCTGAAAAGAGAATTGATTAGTTCATCTTTCGGTTCTTCGGGTTTTTCGTTCTTTTTTCCCGTGATGTGACAACATTGGCTAGAGTAATTAGTTAATTTAAAACTTTCCTTACAAATGGGTGCGTAGTAGGCTACGTATTTATTATTATTATAATTATTTACTCTTACAGTTACGGGATGAATTTCTTTTTTCAAATTATTGCTTTTAATTTCTGTCATGATGGTACTTTTCCATAACACTGAATGTGGAAATAAAGAGTTGGTTATGCTTAAAATGTTGAATTTTTTTTTTCTGTTTGTTTTTGTTTAGTTGCGCAGTTATTAAAGGGGGGGTGAAATGCTCGTTTTCACTCAATATCCTGTTAATCTTGAGTACCTATAGAGTAGTACTGCATCCTTCATAACTCCAAAAAGTCTTTAGTTTTATTATATTCATAAGAGAAAGATAGTCTACAGTCAGATTCAGCCGTTTATTTATGATCCAGAATCAGATCCCGAGGCTGAAACTGAACGAGAGCAGCAACAGCAACGACTCGGTTCTCCGGCATGGGAGGCGGACGCACTAACAAGGAGGCAGAGATATTTGAAGCAGTTTTACTCACCGCATGCGGTTCCAACACACGATCGTGACCCTTTTTCGTTGGGACTGCATTATCCTTAAGAAATAAACGATGTGTAAATCCGTCGTCAAACTGGGCCTTGTTTGTAAAACAAGCATCTTCGAAATGCAGGGAACAAACACAAACACTTGCACAACTCCGTTGATGCTCTGTAAAAATAAACTCCATCCACTGGTCCCTTAATGCTGTTTCTCTTTTGGTAATCTGTGCAGGGTTGTCTTGCCCTGGCAACCAAAAACACACTTCTTTTGTGACATTTGGCGACGCTCTCGCTCTGATCAGTGAAGTCTGTTGTGCTCTCAGTGCTCTGCTATACGGGAGCGCGCTCTTCCGGCAGAAGTGCCTCAGGACCCATATAAGGAAATTCCGCTCCATCTAACGTCACACAGACCCATACTCTAAAAAACTTTCCGAAACTTGTGACAAACTGGAATGAGTATTTTGGGAACAAAAATACTCCTTCAAACGTGCAACTTAATTTTTGAAACTTTGTCCATGTTTAGCATGGGAATCCAACTCTTTAACAGTGTAAAAAACTCAGTATGCATGAAATAGCATTTCACCCCCCCCCCCCTTAAATCAGATTGTCTGTGTAAACCATACTTTTGTAACATATGACACTTTATAAACATTAAAAAAACACGGTGTACATACTTTTGAATTGTTGTTTATGGTTTATTTTTGTGCCAGAAAGCTTTGTAACAAAGAGGACAACTATTCCAGAATAAATTAAAATAATTAAAATGTAAATAATTAAAAATGAAATTAAAATTAAAAGATAATAAAGCCACAGGGTCTAATAACCTTAACAAATGAACTTTAAAAGTACAATATAAAAAAGAAAAGAAAAAAAAAAAAAGAAACTAAATATTGCACAAAAAGCTATGTTTTTTTTATATAATAATTTTAAATGAATACATTTTAAAATAACACTTTTGTGCCAAAATAAAAACTTTATATCAAAGAGGATAACTATTCCCAAAATTATTTTAAACTTTTGAATAAAAAATAAATGAAAATTAAGAGATACTAAAGCTACGGAGCCTAACAATAACAAATTACCTTTAAAATCACAACAACAGCAACAAAAATATTGCACAACAAGCTAGTCTTTTTCTAAATAAATAAAAATAAATAAGTTTAAAATAAATAACACACTGTGGCTATATTTTTAGGACTTGCTTTAAGGCATGTTTGCATTATAAAAAAAACAAGCTCCCTGATCTTGGGAGTCTGTGAGTTCTTCTATCTGAGATAATCTGCCCAGTTTTAGAAAAAAAAAAATTTCAGATGGCACGGATGTGGCCACAATGCAAAGCCTTGTCTTTGTGACTTCAGAAAGGCTTTTGTATACTGGTGAACATCTCCTCCACCAGGCCAGAGGGTCTGATGTGCGGGGTAAGAGTGGCTCTGCAAGGTTGGCCCGCATCTCCATCATGACATCTGAGGTCTTAGAAGAGGTAGCAGAAGGCCTCAAACTTGCTACCCTATCATCAAAGTCTTCCCAAAACATGGCCCCTGCATTGGCAGTCGTACCAGGATCTGAAACTCCTCACTCTGAGCTGGGTTAAAACTGTTAAAGCTGAAGTTATCATAACCTTAATTTCTTAAACTAACATTAATAATTCAAATTCAGAATTTTATTTGCTTTTAATGTATGTCATTATGTCCTTTTTTGAGCAATCTTCTTATACATATATTACACCAATATGTCAAGTCTGCCTAGGAAAAGGAATTATTATACCAGCAAACTCAAAATTGGAGTAAAAATGAACAAACTAGTCTATAAATACTTTTTTTGTAAGCTTGGATTGTTGTATTATTATATAGCCTAGTGTTTATTTACCCATAGACAGTCAAGAAGACAAATTAATCAATATTTTATTTATAAAAGGGTTCTATTTATTTATAAAATAATAACAAACCACAGATCCTCAACAAACAGTAACAAAAACACAGTGAAATGTCAGAAATAGCGCATGGGTCTGTCACGCGATTAAGGAACGAGTCAAACTCGACCCGAGACCCGAAAGACTACTAATCAATTCTCTTTCCGGCTCAAGAACATGTTGGTTTTGCGTATGGGTCTGTCACGTGATTAAGGAATGACTTAAACCCGAAGACTTCTTGTCAGATAAGAGGTGAGGTGAGCTAATCACAGACTGAAGACCCAGGTAAAGAATTAATATTTTTTTCTATATCTTATAGCATTTTAGTTTTGTATTGTTTGCAGTGTGATCAACGTTTGTGTAAGTACTAGATGTGTTGGGTAAGTAGCACTTAATATTTTAATTACATTTTGCTAATATGAACAAAATGAATGAAATGAATCGAAAAAAAGATTCGTTCATTTTGCTGAATGAGACTCAAAAGTCTGAGTCGGTAAAATGATCCAAACTTCCCATCACTACTCTGCTGTTCCAAGGACGTTTTTGCTCATGTGAAATGGATGATCTTTTCCATCTAGTTTACATTAAAAAATTAAAAATATTATAATTTATCATTTAGATGCATTGTGAATATGGAAACATGTGGATATGTGCAGAATGAGACGTGAACAATAACTTCTAAATACATCTAGCCAAACCTGCGCTTACTTGTCCTCGTATGCAAGCACGCTTGCACTGCCATGATCTATTGCACTGTAATGCACTCTAAATTTATCAGTTACAAATTATTACTACTTACCTATAAGCCCTAAATGGTTTAGCTTCTGTGTACCTAACTAGTCTTATACCACATTACAATCCATCTCGCTCCCTAAGGTGACAAAACGCTGGACTTTTGGTAGTTCCTAGGATAGCAAAGTCCACAAAAGGAGGTAGAGCTTTTTCACATTTGGCTCCCAAACTCTGAAATAGCCTTCCTGATAATGTTCGGGTGTTCAGACACACTCTCTTTGTTTAAATCTAGATTAAAAACGCATCTCTTTCGCCAAGTATTTGGATAATGTATCTCTTAAATTGTGACTGCAGTTGCATCTGATCAACAGGTGCATTCTTATTCTTTAGCTTGGGTTAAACTAATTAATTTTACTTTGTTGGAACAGCAGCTATGTTAATGATGTCTCTATTTGTTTCTATGTTTTGCCACGGGATTTACATCGTCTGGTTGACTACGTCTTGTATATATTTTTCAGAAAAATCCTGTCATATGCACACAAACTGACAGTCACCACTTATAAGCTACTAATAAATATTGTAGAAACGTAATTTTCTGTAATGTAATTGCTTTGTAATGATTTGTATCGTAAAAAGCGCTGTACAAATAAACTTGAATTGTACTGAATTGAATTGAACTGAATTAAATGCCAGATTTTTTTAAACAAATAGGCCTAGCCGAAAGTAAAAATTGTGCAGAACAGGATCAAATAAAGTACTGGTCATAATACTTGCATGAAATGTTTGATGTGAAAAAAGTGGTTCACTTGACTGCGCAGCACAGCCAAAAGTGCCACAGTTACTTTTGGGATAATTTATATTTAAATACTATAGTGTCATTTGAAAACATTGCAATTGCTTTTTAAAATACAACAACGAGCACCACGAAACCATTTAAAGAGGCGCAATTAGTGATCTCCTTGACTGGAAACAGTCAGCAAAGTAAAATGATCTCAAACGTATGGCGCGCTCTCTTCATTTTATCAAATGATCATAATCACATCTATTCATTTTACAGTCCTGCTAATAGCATTTTATTCAGACTAAAACCCCTTTAATTTGGGTGAGAAAGCTTTTTTTCAAAATGGCTTTAGCCATAATAATAATACCACTGCAGTGGTTAATTTAAACAGCGATCGATCATGGAAATGATCGAATATTGACATCCCTAAATGAAAATGAGTTGGATGGAAACCTGGAAATCGGCGCCACTAGACACGGATATCGGCCGATGCCGATATATAAAAAAAATGACAAATAAATAATATAAAAGACCGATATATCAGTCGGCCTCTACCACAAATACCTTGTTTGTAATTGGTTTATTGGTTGTGTCTCATCGTGCCGCACACATTGCATCACAGTATGGTGAGGGGCATAACATTTCCATCACACGCTCGAGGAATTCAGCCAATCACAATGCACTGGACAGCTGGCCAATCAGAGCAGACCTCCCTTTTCAAAATGATGAGCTTTGTAAAAATGTACGCGTTTCAGAAATTAATAATAATAATTCATTACATTTATATAGTGCTTTTCTAGGCACTCAAAGCGCTTACATAGTCATGGGGTACCTCCTCATCCTAGAAAGGAGGAGCATAGAGGAGCAACAATAAAACACATGGAGTAAAAGGTTTAATTTTTTTTAAAGCACCTCAGGCTCATTTTTTTGGTTTGACTTGCTGTGTTAAAAGCTGGATGACTAATTAGATTGGTGCTCTTGTCCACATGATTGAATCTGCTGAAGTTGCAGTAAAACACTACTTGGTGGCAAGCAGAAAACAGACTTGCCGAACACACTTGATACCTTACGACGAAGAAGGAGTAAGTAGACCAAGAAGATGCATCGAGGCAAGATGAATATAGATCTGCTGGTCTCACTGGTGTCTAAACACAAAGGGCTTCATGACAAACATGTCAGCGACTACAAAAATCTTGATAAAGGGAGTTGTTATGGAGAAGAATTGCAGATAAAATAGGATTTGATGTGTATCGTATTGATGGATATTTCTGTTTTTCATTTAGCACCATCTAATGTCAAGGAGTGAATTGGGTATGAACACAAGAGACACGTAGATTAATGTAGACGATTAGCGCTCACGATAAGGTGTACAAGTCTTTATATGACCCCTTTAAAATGTACAGCTCAGAATTTAACATTATTTCTGTCTTAATCGTTATCCAGTTTCTGTGTGTGTCTGATGTTAGCAGCTCTGGAGGTTCATGTCCTTATATTTAGTGAGATGCAGACGAGCATCACGCACACTTGAGTTTGTGCAGCAGACCAAACTGTGGCTCACAGAGTGCACAGACTTAACTTTTAAAGTGTTAAAAAATAAAAAATCTAATTTTTATAGACACTAGTCCATATCATAATTTAATCCTACATCCCTAAATTTAATTTATTCTTCCAAAATTATAGGGCCCTAAATAATATAAAATATAATTTTGGAATATAATATTTAAACATAGGGGAACGCAGCAAATTATTGACCTGTTGAATATATCTCTCACTATTTCATAACTGCTTTATCTGTTGTGGCTGTGTTTGATAATCGATGCTCTTTCTGTTATAGATGAGAGGAGGTGGAGGAATGAGTGTGATGCACCCGTCACATACTAGCATGAGCTTCAAAGGAAGCTATTCTGGCGCTAGCATGATACTAGTCAATGGTTTGACTGCCAACCAGAGCCAAGTCAGTCAAAAATGCTTCATTGTACCAGAGTTGAATGTGACAACATTTGTTTGTGTGCACTTCCGTTCCTTCAGAGCTAAAGGCCACTGTCAAAGAAACCTGGGCTTCAGACCACCTCAGCAGTGCCACAAACTGATCACCTCCATGCCACGCCGAATTGAGGTAGTAATTAAACCAAAAAGAGCCCTTACCAAGTATTGTGTACATGTACAGTAAATGAACATACTTTCCAGAAGGCCAACAATTCACTAAAAATGCTTTATTTTTATAGGTCTTTTGAAGTATTCTAATTTGCGGAAATAGTGAATTGGTGGGTTTTTGTTAAATGTGAGCCAAAATCATCACAACTAAAAGAACCAAAGACTTAAAGGGTTAATTCAACCAAATATTAAAATTATGTCATTAATAACTCAGCCTCATGTCGTTCCAAACCTGTAAGACCTCCGTCCATCTTCAGAACACAGTTTAAGATATTTTAGATCTAGTCCGAAAACTTTCTGTCCCTCCATTGAAAATGTGTGTATCGTCTACTGTCCATGTCCAGTAAGGTAAGAAAAACATCTTCAAAGTAGTCCATGTGACATCAGAGGGTCAGTTAGAATTGTGTTCCGAAGATGAACGGAGGTCTTAAGGGTTTGGAACGACATGAGGCATTAATGACATCATTTTAATATAACTAACCCTTTAAATTACTTCAGTCTGTGTGCATTGAATTTAATACAAAAGTTTCACAATTTGCGTTGAATTACTGAAATAAATCTAAAATCTTTTTTTTTTTTTTTCATAGTTATCACTGAACAAGTATGTTGTGTTAAAATAAAATAATTATTAATTTCTAAAATAATATGTATCATGAAAGCAGAGAGATGTCATGACAAAAATTTTGTGATCATTTGAACACTACTGAATTAATTCAATGCACACATTTTCATTATGCAGAACTCTTTAATTAAGTATTTTTGTGAACTTAAATAAACAAATGTGTGTGTGCCACGCAAACCAGCAAAATATAAAGATGCAAACATGTAGGCCAAATAGAAAATGTATCTGTATCTAAGTTGATTATTAGCCTACTCTTGAGAGAGAACTGGGGCCCGTTTCACTAAGGAGGTTCAACCAACTCTGAGTTTAAACTTGAACTCTTAGTTGACTTACCCTGAGATGGGAAACTCTGAGTTTTCAGTTACAGAACAGCTGAAATCCGTTGGTTTAATCAACTCTAAATTGACTGACTCTGAGTTCAGTGCATGCACTGCAACTATAAAAATCTATTATTAAAGGAGCGCCGATATTATGATTCACCATGGCAACGGCTCACGCCAAAAAGCCGTCTGCATACTTCAGTACAAATACAATACAATACAAATATAATTCTTCTCAGTGTTATAATATCACATGTGAAAACTGGCAGAATGTTAGATGAACTAATAGCTAATCGTTTTATGGTATCTCATGGGCAAAAAATATATATGAAATAATAATATTAATAATAATATTTTAAGTGCATTTTTTTATTTTACAAATGATCTGCCAGTGTTAAGTGCTAAGTGTAAATAATAATTAGATGCTAGTTAAACTTTATACTGGCAGATGCATACAAGGCCCATTTGCACCTCAGTATTGTTATACATTAACAGGATGCAATAATAAGAGATTCTAAATGATTATATTTATTACAGTTATAAATAGTATCATTATTAAACACTCGTTAGGCACTTAACTTCCACTTTTGGAACATTTTATTGAAAATAAATTCTAATGTGACGTGATGGGAAAAGTGAGAAGAACGAGTTTGGCAAAAGCCGGACTCGAACCCAATCAATCACGTTACAAGTTAGTTTTCCGTGGCCAAAACATTACTGCCTACACCATTAAAGCCGTTATTCACATGTGTCGTATTTAACCTTATGTGTCGATGGAGGGCGAAGCTACAGTTGATTTGCACTTAGTAATAGACACTCAGAATAATCTTGTTTTCTATTTGCATTAAGATTATTTTTATTACCATACTGGCATATCATTTTACTTAAGTAAAATGCAATTATTTTTTAATTAAAAATAATTTTAATAATTTTTTAATTGTATAATTTTCTTATCAAGACAAGTCTTTCTGTCTTTCAGGGATGTAGAGGTCCTTTCTAGGTGCCGATCCACCATCTGGTCTGGATATTTACTGGATCGGATGTACGGGTGACTGCAGTGACCCTCTGATCTGGATACAGACTGGATCTGGTGGCTATACTATGCTATACAAATACTGGCACTTCACTACCAAGTTGGTGCTGAAAATTAAAAAATGTGATGATACCAGCGTCTCTGTAGTACCGGTAGTAAGTTACAGAGTATATTCAGTACCCGCAGCTGCATTCATTCGCTTCCATGTTAGTCTAAGCGCAGGGCTCCAGACTGTAGCCGAATATATACTAGTGTCTGTGAATATTAAACTGCAAAATACTATTTAAATATTACTTCTGCAAATTCTACATCTCTGTGGGTGACGGGCGCAGATGCGTGGGAGCTCGCTGTTTTGTAGTCTCTGTCGTGTGTCACTATATGAGGACACGAACGCAAAAACCGTCACTTCATGAGAATTTACTGTTTCATTTGAGAAACTGTCATATCATAAACACAGATAATTAAAGGTCTTCATGGCAACCCATCAAAATAAATGTTCGGTTTAACGTGAGTAAATTGACAATATATTAAGCTACTGTTGTAGCCTACAGTAGATTTAGCTATGCCTCTATGTAGTTATAATAATACGTTTCTATTAATAATAATAATTATGCCTAGACAGTTGCTTGTTTTTTACTTGTTTTGTTGTAAAGAGGTTATCTGATTAATATATATATTTTTTTATTCTTAGACTTATTTGTTGCAGTTTTTTTATACAGTTTTATTGTAAAACTAAAATACCTTTTTTTAGTTTGCGGTGTTAGAAATTTTGGTTGCATTTGAAGTTGTTTTTCGCTTAAGAAAATAAATATTATTACTGTCAAATTCATGTCAGATAATAAAAATACTGTAATAAATACAGTTCACCATGTATTTGTTCATGTTTTATTAAGGGATAAGTCTGAAGCACATAAAACAATTCGGTAACACTTTAGAATAAGGTTCCATTAGTTAATGTTAGTTAATGTATTAATTAACATGAACAAACAATGAATAATACATTTATTACTGTATTTATTCACCTTCGTTAATGTTAGTTAATGAAAATACAGTTATTCATTGTTAGTTCATGGTAATTCACAGTGCATTAACTAATGTTAACAAGCACAACTTTTGATTTAAATAATGCATTAGTAAATGTTGAAATTAACATGAACTAAGACTTATAAATGCTGTAGAAGGATTGTTCTTGCTTAGTTCATGTTAACGAAAGTAGTTAACTAACATTAACTAATGGAACCTTATTCTAAAGTGTTACCAACAATTCTAGCAATTTACACAGGACTAGTAGTATATACCCACACCACACCCAGGTATCAGATCAGTACTTGGTATCAGCCGATACCCTGAGCCCAGGTATCGGAATCGGTATCGGGAAGAGAAAAAGGGTATCGGAACATCTCTAATTCAAATACTGAGGCACTAAACCATTCAGGGCTTTATAAATAATAAGCAATATTTTAAAATCTGTGTGTGTTTGATAGGGAGCCATTGCAGTGTTGACAGGACCGGGCTAATATGGTTATACTTCCTGGTTCTAGTAAGAACTCTTGCTTCTGTATAAGTAACTGTAGTTTGTTTACTAAGCATGCAGAACAACCACCCAATAAAGCATTACAATAATCTAACCTTGAGGTCATAAATGCATGGATTAACATTTCTGCATTTGACATTAATAGCATAGGCCGTAATTTAGATATATTTTTGAGATGGAAAAATGCAGTTTTACAAATGCTAGAAACTTGGCTTTCTAATGAAAGATTGCTATCAAATAGCACACCTAGGTTCCTAACTGATGACGAACAATTGACAGAGCAGCCATCAAGTCTTAGACAGTGTTCTAGGTTATTACATGCAGAGTTTTTAGGACCTATAATTAACACCTCTGTTTTTTCTGAATTTAGCAATAAGAAATTACTCGTCATCCAGTTTTTTACATCGACTATGCATTCCATTAGTTTTTCAAATTGGTGTGTTTCACCGGGCCGCGAGGAAATATAGAGCTGAGTATCATCAGCATAACAGTTAAAGCTAACATCATGTTTCCTGATGATATCTCCCAAGGGTAACATATAAAGCATGAAGATTAGCGGCCCTAGTACTGAGCCTTGAGGTATTCCATACTGCACTTGTGATCGATATGATACCTCTTCATTCACTGCTACGAATTGATGGCGGTCATAAAAGTACGATTTAAACCATGCTAATGCACTTCCATTAATGCCAACAAAGTGTTCAAGTCTATGCAAAAGAATGTTGTGGTCAATAGTGTCAAACGCAGCACTAAGATCCAATAGAACTAATAGAGAGATACAACCACAATCAGATGATAAGAGCAGGTCATTTGTAAGTCTAAGGAGAGCAGTCTCAGTACTATTTTATGGTCTAAATCCTGACTGGAAATCCTCACAGATACCATTTTTCTCTAAGAAGGAATATAATTGTGAGGATACTACCTTTTCTAGTATCTTGGACAGAACAGGGAGATTTGAGATCGGTCTATAATTAACTAGTTCTTTGGGGTCATGTTGTGTTTTTTTTTTTTTTTTTATGAGAGGCTTAATAACAGCCAGTTTGAAGGTTTTGGGGACATATCCTAATGACAATGAGGAATTAATAATAGTCAGAAGAGGATCTATGACTTCTGGAAGCACCTCTTTTAGGAGCTTAGATGGTATAGGGTCTAACATACATGTTGTTGGTTTAGATGATTTAACAAGTCTATACAATTCTATAGTAGAGAATGAGTGGAACTGTTCCTCAGGGGGTCTATAGTGCTCTGTCTGGTGCGATACTGTAGCTGACGGCTGAATGGTTATAATTTTATCTCTAATAGTATCGATTTTAGAAGAAAATTAGTTCATAAAGTCTTTACTGCTGTGATGTTGGGAAATGTCAACACTTTTTGAGGCTTTATTTTTTGTTAATTTAGCCACTGTATTAAATAAATACATGGGTTTATGTTTGTTTTCTTCTAAAAGAGAAGAAAAGTAATTGTATCTAGCAGTTTTTAATGCTTTTCTGTAGGATAGTTTACTTTCCTGCCAAGCAATACAAAATACCTCTAGTTTTGTTTTCCTCCAGCTGCGCTCCATTTTTCGGGCTGCTCTCTTTAGGTTGTGAGTATGCTCATTATACCATGGTGTCAGACTGGTTTCTTTAACCTTCCTTAAGCGTAAAGGAGAAACTGTATTTAAAATGCTAGAAAAGAGAGAGTCCATAGTTTCTGTTACATCAAGTTGTTCTGAGGTTTTGGATATACTAAGGAATTTGGATACATCAGGAAGATAACTTAAAAAGCAGTCTTTTGTGGTAGAAGTGATGGTTCTGACATGTAACAAGAAGTAGAATTTAGTTTGCACAAAACTAAATAATGATCTGAGATATCACTTGGCTGCATAATTTCAACACTATCAACATCAATTCGACATGACAGTATTAAATCTAGATATGATTTTGACAATGAGTAGGTCCTGAAATGTGTTGTCTAACCCCAATAGAGTGCAGAATGTCTATAAATGCTGACCCCAGTGCATCTTTTTCATTATCAACATGGATATTAAAATCACCAACTATTAAAACTTTAACTGCAGCCAGAATTTAACTCGGATGTAAAATCACCAAACTCTTTCTCTTGCCCTGGTGGCCTGTATACAATAGCCAGTACAAGCATCACAAGGAATTTATCAGTAACATTTGTTTTCTCTGGATAATGTTATATGAAGCACCATTACTTCAAACGAGTTATACTTGAAGCCTGCCCTCTGAAAAATCCTGAAAACTTTGTTATAAATTGAAGCGACACCTCACCCTTTGCCTTTTAGACGCGGCTCATGTTTATAACAGTAATCTTGGGGAGTGGACTTATTTCAAATAATGTAATAATCAGGTTTTAGCCAGGTTTCTGTCAAACAGAGCACATATAGATTATGATCAGTGATTATATTATTTATAAAAAGTGTTTTCGTAGAATGGGATCTGACATTAAGTAAGCCAAGCTTTAACATTTGTTTATCTGTATTGCATCTGTTTTCTCAATTAAATTGTTACTCTTAACTTGGTTTGGACGTTTTTTGCATTTTCTAGTTTGGGGAACAGACACAGTCTCTATAGTGTGATATCTAGGTGAAAGAGTTTCTATGTTCACCTAAAATTAACCAACCTCTGTGACATGAGGCAGCTAGCAGACGGTCGGTTTAGCGGTTACAATAGTGGGAGAAGCCATTACTCACCGTGCTTGATGAAATATTCATACCACCATTGTTTGATGAACTTGTGAGAACCTTGAGCGAGAGAGAGGAGAGTAGAACAGAAAACAGCGATAGGTTTGAATGAAAATGTTAATGACAAGCTAACGAGTGCTAACGCAATGCAGGTGCTCTGCACTCACGGATATAAAACAAAAGTGAACGATCAAATTTAATCTGCTAAGATTGACCAATAATATCAGAAATATGGTGTGAATTAAGATATATTTTATCACTTTAAACAGCAGAGAGCGATAGTAAGATAAAGATTCTACAGAAAAAACAGCTACACGGAGCTACGATCAGCTGCAGTAAGGCCAGCAGGCCAACAGGAAGCAGAGAAAACACTGTACAACCGTGACACCCACATTCAGGGAGTCCCAAGCATTATAACCCTTAAATAGAAAATCAATCTTGACTTTATTTTACTTTATTTTTTATATTTCTGCTCTGAAAAAAAAGAGAAAAAAATAACACTTGGCTTGACTTACCCTGCTTTCTCGGGTTTGACAAACCTCCCATTCTGAAACAGAAAACCTATAGTTTCCCTCATTTCAGGGTTATCATACTCAAAGTTTTCACTCCTTTGTGAAACAGGCCCAAGCACCGTAGCGCGGGTGTTTGATTGGTGAGCGCACTATGCTTATTCCATTAATTCGTATCATATCATAGCCTAAGATTTAAATCATTACCTTCTAAATATATGTAAAGAGGGGAAGGAAAATATCTTACATGCAAATGTGTAATTGGGATCAAATTGTCATACAGTACTAGTAATGTGTAAATGATGTATACAGATACCTGTTCAATTCTGTTAAATTATGGCGCCTGCCCTTTACGATTTCGGTTGGTGAGATCTCATCCACGAGTCATTCACGCGAGAGTTAAAGCTGAAGTAGTGCGGTTAACTGAGTGTGTATTGCATCATCTGTGCTTTGGAAATATACAACTTATATTTGGATAAAACATCAAAAGGGTGAAAAATACTCAGTTGTATTAGCCCAATATTGACTTGGTGAGAAGTGCATCAATGTGATTGAGTTGTGATGTATGACGATTGATGACAACTGATCGTGATCCATGAGAAGTGTTTTTCCTCATGTCAAAGACATGGTATATTTACTAATCATAAAGCGTTAGTTTGTTTTATTTACTTAACTGCTCTGTAATGAGTAAAAAGTGTCTAATTGTTTATTGTGTAACCGTTAAGTGATATATTTCTTGTTAAATACAGAGGGGAGAAAGAAAAGTGCTTTATAGGCCATCTGTGAGATCCAAGTTGTGTTCATCAGTACAGAGTGAGTTGATTATTTCTTTGATATGGAAGTTTTCTGTACATTTCATGCAAGTATTGTGAAATATGTAACTTTGACATGCGTGTTTTCAGAGAGTCTAAAGTCCACTACTGTTGTTTTTTTGTTATTCAAAAAAAAGCCACAATTATGTATTTTTGCTTTGTTTTTGTGCTTTTGCAAAATTCATAGATTTAACAATGGAAGCTAATTCCATTTTTTTTTTTTTGTCTTTTACATGTATTTTTTTTCCTGCTCTGGTTTCTAAAACATTTTCAAGCCCAAAAAGCCAAAGCTATTGTTAATGCTGTGTCCCTATGGTCACAGTCGGAAATAAAAGACCCTACATTTAAGTTTGCCTGTGTTTTGGACCTTTCATTCTTTTGAAAGCAAGTGGTCAGCCGGTAACACTTTTTGGTACCAGGAGTGGGGTCTCCTTGTTAGCGTTTGGGGTTTTATTTGGGTGTGTGGCATACTTATATACAACGGTAGTGGTGAAGAGGAGTTCAGAGCCATCACCAAGAGTTTCTACAATGAGTGGCGTGGCGTGTCTGGAGAGACGTTGAAGGAGCAAGGCTTTATTCTTTTACTGTTGTGTGTGACAGTTGTGCGATCTGAACCAGAGACTGCATCAGAACATGGACCAGGATGAGGACCAAAGTGTGCTCAACGCTCAAGCTGGACCTAGCCACAGTGTGGATGGGGCAGAGTCTGTGGACTATGGTGATGCAGGTTACCCGTTGGCACAGCTCCAGTCACAGATTTTGGAGCTGGGTCAAAAACATGACCAAGTACTGTCTGCTCTTGCCAACATGAGTAATGCTAATACCAGATCTTATGTATACATTCCACGTGAGTGTCACATTTTTCCTTTCAGTGGTGACTGTTGTAAAGATCAAAACCAAACTGTAGATGAGTTTATTGATGAAATTGAACGTGTCATTCGAGTCCGTGGTTTAAACAGTGAGGATCAGGCAGATCTCATTTGAGAGGTTTAGCCTTGGATGAGATTAGGCTTTGTATGGGGGGAGAGATAAAACAACCTCAGGAGCTGTTTTCTTATTTAAGGGGAGCTTTTAGAGAAAAACGCAAAACACCACACCTGTTACATGCATTTTATTCATGCAGACAATCAGATGGGGAAGATTTTCGCGACTTTTCCCATGCTTTGTCTCAACTTTTAAATGCTGCTCTCCAACAGTCCTCTCATGTTGTGTCTGGCCCACAGCTAGCTCTCAGAGACCAGTTCATTGAAGGGGTGCGAGACTCTACCCTTTGTAGGGAACTGCGCAGGTTTGTGAGAGAGCTGCCACACTGTACGTTGTTTGACATCCGTGATGAGGCTATGGTGTGGTGCATGGAAGACAAACCTCGCAGTGCCAATGTTGCTCGAAGTAGGAAAATTGTCGGTGCAGGGCCGGTTGAGATATCAGAGCAGGACAACTCTGGTGGTACAGTGCCTACTAAGCTAGCTGTAACTCTGCAGGAAGTGGTTAAAGTTATCACTCAGCAAGGCAAAGCTATTGGTGAGCTTACCAGTGCAGTATGTGAACTTACCATGCAGAAAGCCAATGTTGTTCCTGACAAGAGCACAAAACCCAAATTCAGGCCAAGGTATACAGACGATGGTCAGCCAATCTGCCTAAGATGTGAAGGAATAGGACACTTAGCTCGAAACTGCACAGCATCACATGCCTCAAAAGCTGCGTCCAGTTCTGCCTCAATGTCTGTGGTACCGGGAAACGGTGTCCCTCCATTGCAGTGAGCCGAGTAATGCGAGGTAAGCCTGAAGGCTCAAACAGTAACCCATTGACTAAAGAAAGGTTTCTTGAGCGTGCAGTAGGCACATGTCCTGGGGTCAATATCTGTATCGTTGGCGATCCTGCTCGTTGTTTATTGGACACGGGAAGTAGCGTGAGCACACTTACCGAAAGTTTTTCAGAGAGCACCTTGTAACAACAATGAGTTTTACATAGTAATTAACTCAAATGATATATAGGGAATTTGAATAATTAATCAAGAATTTGATTAATATATATCTCAGATGACAGTTACATTTAATTTTATTGATTATGAAAAATAGCTCAATTGCCAATACCAATACTAATCACAGGGCACTGTAATTTACTCATTAATAAGTCAATATTACATTCTTCATATCAATTATTGTGATATCTCTTACTGTAAATTACTGCAGATCAAACCGTGGTATGTCCAGCACACCACTGTAGACCTATCAATTTTCAATACAGTTATCACGCCTTATAATTCAAGGAAAAGTATTCTCTGGCCATGAAAATATTATCCTATCCTTATGATAAATTTAGTTTCTAAATTTAGAGCTTGTAGCTAAAGACCAAAACATTTCAGTGACTCGTAATGAGAGTGGGGTGGAGTCCAAGCCAATCCTTTTATATATGGGTTTTTAATAATTCAACTAGTAATACATCAAACTACAAATCACACAGAGTAAATATGTGTACGAAAATACAGACAATAAACATTTACAAGACATAACGGAATCCAAATAAAAGAGAGAGAGAGAGAGAGAGAAGTGGAGAAAGCGAGAGAGATCACAGAATGAGCTCAGGTATGAAAATCAGTCAGTAAACCTTAGTGGAACCAACAACGAATCAAATAATAGCAACACTTTAAAGCAGCATTTAAATCTCCATAGAAAACAATACTTGCATGGCCCAGTGGGTGAGCGTGGTACCGGCGACGCACGTGTGATGTCACGTGGTCCTTTGAAAACTGCGCGCGTGGGCCGGAGGCCGTGTGACGCGCGTGCAAGCTGCGCTGGATCTTGGCGTGAGCGTGGAGTCACGTGTTCCTTTGTTGCAAAGAGGTGTTCGTTCATCTTCGCGCGGTATTTGAAAGGTTCAACAAACAATGTTCCAGAATTCGTCTTCATTGTGTGGAGAGGCGAATAGTTGAATAAACTTAGTAAAGAAAAGAAAAGAACGAAACGAAAGCTTCTAAAGGAGCCATTAAAATGGCTTTTTCTCTCAGCCCCTGTGCTGAGGGGGTTTGCGCTGTGAGCGCGGCCTATGGCCACGCGGAAACAACGTTGGAGAGCAGCGTATCCGAGAACGGGGAAGAGGAAGAAGAGCAAGAAGAGAGAGGCGGACCTTGTTCGGTCGACTCTTATAGCTTGAGATGTTCACGCCTCTTTTCGCGTGAATCACCCAATGAACATCCGCGATCTGAAGCGGCGGGAAAGTTCCTTTGTCTCTGGGAACAACCCACCCTAATGATTTAGGACTTGTCCGATTTCATCAGGGATATTCTAGCACGTTCGTAATTCCATAATAATACATTTTTCATTACTTTACTTTAGATAAGTGGGTCTGTCAAAGCATGACGATTTGAAAAACACCAAACAATATATATATATATATATATATATATATATATATATAACTGATAGAAACACGAAGTGACATTCAAATGTAGAATTAAACATTTAAAGATTTACACACGATAATAAATTGCAGATAGTCCCAATTTATATGGGAAACATCTAATGTACAAAAAGGAAACAATACTATATATACACATTTAGACTACATTTGACCATTCTTTCCTAAGGCTTAGATTTCCTGTTCTGTTGCCCAGGGGTCATAAAGCTTTACGACCTGGTCAGGAGTGGGGGGTTGCAGAACATGACTCTTTGAGAAAGTAAAAGGATTAAATCACGCATTTCCACTTATAAGTCAGCACTTTAACCATTTACCCAGGATTAACCATTTTTATGCAATACACAAACATTCAAAATACATATTTAATAAAGGACTTACAAAAGTAAGGAACAAAAAGAAAGGTTTCTTTTTGTGTGTGTGTGTGTGTGTGTGTGTGTGTTAAGGAATTTGGGGGGGTTTCAGGTATCCTTTGAGGCTCGCATGGGTATCGTAAAGTAATTTAAGTCCAGCCAGGCTGGCATTTAGTACCAACAGTCTGAATTTATAAAACAGAATTTAACCCATGAATCGCTGACCTGCATATCTGTTACATCTCCCCCTTTACGTCAGATGAAGTCCCTGTGTGGACATCATCGGACGGCAATCATCAGGATGGGCAGATGACAGGTGAATCGTGGTGGTCATGTAGCAGGTGGGTCATGATGGCAGGTGGTTCCTGAAGCTGAGGACTCAGCTTGATGAGGTTCGGTGTTGTCTTTGACTTGGCACCCCCTTTTCCGGGGATTCCATCAGAGACCTCCAGCCATAGTTGTCGTGAGTTTGGCTGTAGAGGTTTGCATCTCGTTGAGTATCCTGTATAGGATGAAGGTCACGCCCAGAGTCAGGGTGGGACCAATGACGGTGGAGATGCACCGTGCAGTGTTGGCAGCAGTCCAGGCTAGGACCGCAGATGACTGGTTCAGAATGGGCTGTCGAGACAGTGCTTGGAGGGCTGTATCGACAGGAGTAATGTCAATGTGTTGGGTGGTACCTTTCAGTACTTGGTCCAGCAGGTTGGCACGGGTGGCGGTGTCATGCTGGTCGTAGGTCAGCATAGCTGAGCGCACAGGAGCGTTGACGAGCCATCTGTTACCCACAATCTCTGCTTGCGTTTCTGTGACTTGTGTACGAGGCTTGGCTTCAGCAGGGCAGCGCGTATCGCTGACCCAGGGTTGCAGCTCGCAGATTCCTTCAGAGATGTGTCTGAGGAAGGGTTTGCTAAGGCAGAGATAATGAATGTTTTTGGTTAAAGTACACATGTGCATGTTTGGGGCCAGGTACAGCTGTGTGTCGCTTTCGTGGTAGGCCACCACATTTGGAATGTGTGTTTTGGTGTGGGTGTTGCTCTTCCACATCCTGACACTGACAATGTCTTTAGGTCTGTAGACTTGGCTTGACTCGCTGATGAGTTGGTTCAGGAGCACGTTCACTTCTCTCTGTTTGGGGTTTACGTGCCGTAGGAAGGCGCTATCCAGAGAGTTGGCCAGGTGTATTTGTAGCAGGTCAGCTGGCATGGTGATGGCGTAAGACAGCACAGTTAACACAAGGCTTAAAGATATCATGTACGGTGGGGTTTTACTCGTGGTTAGGCTGTCATTGGAGGAGCTAACCTCCCACAGCATGGCTGTTGTTAATGCTATAAACAGCTGAGTCTGGGTAAAGTTCTTCTGGAAGACAGTAAACAGTGGTTTCAAGGAGTTTACAGTCTGGTTCGCTGCATTGACACTGGACATAACAATGTTAAACATTCTGGCGGCAGCAGCAGCGGCTCTAAGCAAAGCTCCCGGGCACTGTTTGGAGCGGTGGTGGTGTCCACCTAACTCCATTTGTGTAACCGTCACTTTCTCATGTTGGCTGAACAGGTGTTTGACATCGGCCTCAGTGTGAGTGAGGGAGTCCTCTCTCCATCGGAACCTTGTACAGCTGTATTCGGTTACAGTGCTGGGGTAGTGTGCCCTGTCATCGGTAGTCAGGAGTCTCAGCGGTTTTCTCGGTTGCAGCTGTCCTCTCTTTGGCTGACAGCACGGCATGGCAAACCACAGCAGCATCCTGGTACAGATAATAGGGAGAGAGAGAGAGAAAGGGGAGAAAGAAACAAACAAGGCCTGTCTTTGGTTGGACAGGACAGTCTCTTTGCTTCGTGGGCGGTGACTGGGTTTAGCTCGCCCTCGCCCATGTTTTGCCACATCTTGCTGCTGGCATGACGCTTGCTTCAGTGTTTTGTCAGTGGCTCTGGTGCTGCGTGGTGCAGCACATGCTGCGTCATGGAAATATATTGGCTTTATCCCCCTTTTGCTCCGTGGCATTACACGCCCTGGCATTGTGATGTCAGACGGTGCACAACCCACAATATTGTTCTGTGCACGCAGCATGGTTTGTGTATCATGCAGTGGTCTGGGGCTTTGGTTGTCAGTGACTGTAGACTGGTTGCCAGGGTGGATGGAGGGGTCTGAGAGGTGGTAAAACAAAGTCATTATCAAGGTTTCAGAAGCCCGCATGTCCGCTATGTTGGTCTGTGTAGACAACGGAGCCTGCGTAAGCGATTCTGAGGTAGGCAGTTTAGCTAGTAAAGCTCTTGTGCTGTGTGTAATCACTTCGACCTTGAATGTGGGTGGGTGGGTTGGGAGTGACCACAGAATGTTGTTTAGTGTGCCAGTTTTGGCAAGGGTGTCAGTGTGATCTTTAAAGTCCTCGTCTAGACTTGGTAACTTTGAGTGTCCTTTTACCTTCTTCCAGTACACGATCACATTGTGTGTTTTTGTGATGTTATCACATTGCTGGAACAGGTGTTGGTGTTTGACATGCTTGTTGTTTGCAAGTGTGAGTCCGAGTTCCACACATTCAGGTGAGGATTGGAAGAAACCCAGCGTGTGGTGTAAGGTTTGACCACCTTGCAGGTTGAGCCGAACAGCGACCCCTTTGGTGTAAGCTGGTACCACCGTACCCTGTTTGTTGACTAAGGTACAGAGGCTTGAACTTGGGCCTGTTGTTAGGGCGTTGTACTCATGGCTGGCTGCTGGGGTTCCCGTGACCTCTGTGACCTGACCGTCTGGCTCTGTGGGAGTTCCCGTGACCTCTGCGACCTGACAGTCTGGCTCTAGCAACCTGTGTGGCTGGAGAGAAAGAGGTTCTCGCACTTGAGCAAAGTCTTTTAGCTGTTTGAAGTTCAGAAAAGGGTCAAAGTGTTCTAGCAGGTCTTTGTCGATGAGCAATGTATGAGTGTTCATTGGTGGGACATACATGGGATGTATTAGACTCATCGGAACGAATGTCAGGTGAATGGAAACAACCTGTTCAAACTGGATGTCATCCTGTCTGTACATTCAGTTCATAAATTTGAGGTGTAAGAGTTCGATCTTGTCTCTTAGCTTCAAATTGGAGTCTTTTGAAAAGGTAAGATGAGATCACCGTCAGGTTTAATCCTTTGTCGATCAGGTCTTCCCTGTTGACTCCTTTTTGACCCACCCCCTTTTTGACAGGGCTGCCCAGGAATGTTGGCATTAGGGCAGGTGGGACGATCGGTGGGTGATGAGGACCGGTCTTGTGTAGCTCGCTGCGAAGGCAGGTAGTCAAAACAGCATTTTCTGGTACCTTGTGTTTGTGGTACCTGGTGTGAGGACCTGTGCGGTCTCGTTCAGTTAGCTGTAGCTGTTGACTGTGGAGCTCGGGCAGTGTTCTGGGTGCTTGGCTCATCTTCCTTGCGAGTTTTCATGTGAAGAAGCACTTTCAGCACCCTCAGGATCTCTGCTGTCTCAGACGTGGCTGCACTGTGTTGCCCTCTGCTGGCTTGGAATGGTATTGACTCTCTGTAAAAATGTCTGTGACTGTGGTGTTGTAGGGCGCCATCTAGGGTTAACTCCAAGCAGTGCTCAGAGACAGAGACTTTGGGGTATTTCACAGTCTTTTCACAAATAGTCTTTTGCTTGGTGCAAGCTTTGTGGGCTAAGTTCCGTAACTCTTGTGTAGTCCTGTTACGGGGACACGCTGGGACTCTGAGATGAAAACTCCAACTGGCATGTAGGTTTGGGAGGAACAGAGTTTTTAAGTTGAAATCCTGTTCCATACCTGGTTCGTTGCATGCTCCGAAGTAGGTGTTTCGTAGCTGACTACAGAAAGTCTGTGGGTTTTCAAATCGGCCCTGTTTGAGGTCCATAGCAATAAGAAGCCCATGGTCTGAGTTTGGATCAGAGAATTCAAGAATCAAAGTCTGTAGCAGTTGCTGGTAGTACGCTTTGACGGTCTCTGGTTGACGATCCAGAAAGCAATGCACATCACGGCTGGCCGTGATTTTTAACAGGTACAATGTGTTCACATCTGTCACGTTGGCGACCGTTTGCAAATGAAAGTCAATGGCTTGTAAAGAAGCATGAACATCATGTTCTCCTGCAGGATCTGGAATGAATGTAGAGATGCTTCTGGCTAGCTTGTGAAGTTCTCTGTGAGCAGTGCAGGGTTTGGTGACATGCGTTCTCTGGAAGGGTTCTCTTCCCTCCGTTGTTGACAGATGTTCTTGTAAGCTGGCTGGTGATTTCCTTAGAAGGGAGACTACACCCCCTTTTCCAGCTCTGGGTTCTTGGCTGAAAGGGTTGGAGTGGCGGCCCGGGAGAAATTTTTGTGGTGTGCGTTTCTCCGATCCAGCCACTCTGTAATCTGTGAGATTGTCTCAGTTCTGTGTGAACAGTGTCAAGTTCATCTTGGAGCTCGTCTCTCTGCAGAGTAAGCTTGTTGAATTTAGCTCGGGCCGCTTGCATGTGTGTTTTGCAGGCCCAGGTTTTATAGTCTCTTTCTTTCAATTCAGTCTCTGCTCTTTTTAGGAGAGCGTCACCTTGCTGGAGTTTTTTGGTGAGGTCTTTTCTGGCTTCTCTCTCCAGCTGTTCTCTTTGATCCGTGTCGAGGTGAAGATCTTGCAGGGCATTGTGAAGTCTTTCAACTCCTGTCTGTAGCTCTGGATCTGTGTCGTCCTCTTTCTCGCGCTGGTTCTGGGTCTCGAGGAGAAGCTGATCAAGATGACTCTGGGTTGGGGCCTGGTCCTTCCAGGCCTCCTCCGCGATGTTGCTCCGTTCACTGAGCCGTGCCTGGGCGACGAGAATGGGAACTGGGCTTCCGAAGATCCTGGCGAGTTCTCTGTAGTAGTCGCTTTGGTTTGGATCGCGTGCCATCAGTTCATCTAGCTCGGTGTCTAGTTGCTCTGGGTGCTGCAGGTTACTGGCGTCCTTGGGCAGGAAGGGGGTCGTCACTGCTTTCAACCATGTCGAGAGGTTGCCCCCGTGGACTGCTGGACTGGATGCCTGGAACATCCTGATTCTCTGTCGGCGAGAGAAGCACAGCACACACACACAAAAAGACCAATGCAAGTTCGTTCTACGTTTAACGAGCTATATTCATACGGGCTGTGCCGTTTATGAGAATTTTGGGGCTGACTGATGCAAACAGTCAGACAGTTAAGTAGCCAATTAACTTGGGTCAACATAGGACCTGAAATGGAGATTTGACAGGCGGTAGCCTAGCGGGTCGTGTGATGACACCGGCTGCTGGTGGTCGCTCTACTTTTTAACTTCGTTGGTGGCTCCCAGGTTACTGTCTCTATGTGAAATGAAAGAAACAAATCACAACAGAACAGAGGGTAGAAAAAGATCAAAGTGAAACACAACACTTGAAATGAGATGAAAACAATAGAAACACAATGTGTTAGTGAGAATGAGGAGGCCTAAGCCTACTGCTAGGTTTTAAGATAGGGCCAACAGGTGAGGGGGCTATCTGGGTAGGAAACCTAGAAATATGGTGTGGCTTAAAGAAGCAAAAGGGTCAGAACACTTAAAATATATCCGGGGGAATATCTAATATTCTGTGGCTTATAATAAGTGGATAGGTTCACCTGGTTGAATTGAAGTCATTCAGGTGGAAACCAGTGGCTTGGTCAACCTCCCCGGTGCTCCCCAAACACTGAACCGCAGTGTCCCTGGTCCTCCGTTACTCTGGCGTGGCGCCGTCTCGAACGGCTTGTGACTTTTAGCACAACCTTTGGAGTGCCAAAATTGCTGATGTCTCTTGAGACAAGAGGAACCGAGTATCACTCGCAGCCAGTATCGGTAACACCGGTCGGGCAGCCTTGCTCACTGGAAACCTGAGATGACTGTCCAATCACCAAGGGAGTTCTACAATCAAATACACAAAGGATGAACAAAGGAAACTTAAAGTTAATTAAGGTTTGGTTTGTTTAACATCAATTGAGTAACTATATATGTAGAGAGGAGAGGTAACAGCTTTACCAAATAAAACAAACAAAGGAATTATTATAATAATGGTAATTATCAAAATAACCTAAGTCAAAAGAGAGAAGAAAATAATAAACATCAAATTAAAAGACAGTAATGAAACAAGGGAGAAGGAGTAGCTGGTTTTCACCACAAGGGGGGGAAGTACTGCTTCTCTGTCTTTAACCTGCTGAGCAGAAAACTTAATTCAAATTAAAAATTCAAAACTGGTTTAAATCAAAATTTAAAATAAGCATGTATGAATTAAAAAGGAAAATCTGAATAATATCCTATAATAACCATTGATAGCTTGTAAGTTATCATTAATGATCATGAAATTAATCAAACAGTGTGAGATTAATCAAAGAGGGTAAAATTGGACATGCAATTCAAACAGAATGGAAAAGACAGAGGTATGTTAGTCGATTTAACAGGAGACTGCCACTAGATGGCTTACCTTCTAAGTGGGTCAATCAGTGGTTGACCTGACCCATCTAGATTTCCACTATTAACAATTACATTTTAATTCAAATCATGTTTGAACCAAACTCAAAGTAAATGTAAACAGTCAAAGGCAGGGAACATTCTTTTGTTTCCCTGTAATAATATTTGCACGAGCAAAGCTGTAAATGCAAATAATTATCGAGAATTTAGACATCCAATTTAAATATACATCACAGGGGATTATAAATTAGCAATCAGAGCGCATTATCTGAAATGGCCACAGGTTGGCAGCTTTGCACTCATGCAAGCTGGAATCAGAAAGCAGGGTGTACCCTGAAATTTCTAACCCACACGTTCCCTCTAGTGTTTAGATAGAGGAATTACAATTTCAATAGGACTTAGAATTTATCTGATCGTTTGTCAGGCTGATTTTCTGCATCAAAAATCACAAGTAACAAACCAAAGGTTTTAATCTCTGAGGTGCTATATTAACATAGGTTGAAGAAGGATCCGTTCACTTCCAAAACACAAATGTAACAAAAACAGGAATTTTCCAACTGTTGACTCCAATAAACATTTATCAAAATAGCACTTATGATTTAAATGTTTTAGGTTTAAAAATCAGGTAGCTAAGCCAATTTTAGACCAGGAGTTTTTATCGTTTTATTTTTGAATATTATTGTGGTTTACCACGAATTCAATAACGATATTTAATAACAAGGCCTTTTTACTGAATCAGAGGAACATCGCTCATGTTCAGATTTACATGTTGCAACTAATAAAAGATTTCTTCATCTTTTAATTATTCATATTAAAATGTTCTCACTGTAAAAAGATTTTGGTCTTTCTTAACAGGATACTTTTAACATTATACTGCAGTTTACTTTCATTAAAAATAACAGTGACTATACTGTTAAGTTTCTACAAATACCTAGGTGCTTACTGACCAGCTTTTTGCCTCAGTCAGTTAGGAGTGAGTTCGCGTCTTGCGACTCATCTCACAAGTAACGTTACATAATTTCATAGCGCACGTGCAGAAATTATTAAAAACCATATACACAGATTGATTGCTCACAAAACGAAGTTTGAAATGCCCGCATTCTCCACCAAAATGTAACAACAATGAGTTTTACATAGTAATTAACTCAAATGATATATAGGGAATTTGAATAATTAATCAAGAATTTGATTAATATATATCTCAGATGACAGTTACATTTAATTTTATTGATTATGAAAAATAGCTCAATTGCCAATACCAATACTAATCACAGGGCACTGTAATTTACTCATTAATAAGTCAATATTACATTCTTCATATCAATTATTGTGATATCTCTTACTGTAAATTACTGCAGATCAAACCGTGGTATGTCCAGCACACCACTGTAGACCTATCAATTTTCAATACAGTTATCACGCCTTATAATTCAAGGAAAAGTATTCTCTGGCCATGAAAATATTATCCTATCCTTATGATAAATTTAGTTTCTAAATTTAGAGCTTGTAGCTAAAGACCAAAACATTTCAGTGACTCGTAATGAGAGTGGGGTGGAGTCCAAGCCAATCCTTTTATATATGGGTTTTTAATAATTCAACTAGTAATACATCAAACTACAAATCACACAGAGTAAATATGTGTACGAAAATACAGACAATAAACATTTACAAGACATAACGGAATCCAAATAAAAGAGAGAGAGAGAGAGAGAGAAGTGGAGAAAGCGAGAGAGATCACAGAATGAGCTCAGGTATGAAAATCAGTCAGTAAACCTTAGTGGAACCAACAACAAATCAAATAATAGCAACACTTTAAAGCAGCATTTAAATCTCCATAGAAAACGATACTTGCATGGCCCAGTGGGTGAGCGTGGTACCGGCGACGCACGTGTGATGTCACGTGGTCCTTTGAAAACTGCGCGCGTGGGCCGGAGGCCGTGTGACGCGCGTGCAAGCTGCGCTGGATCTTGGCGTGAGCGTGGAGTCACGTGTTCCTTTGTTGCAAAGAGGTGTTCGTTCATCTTCGCGCGGTATTTGAAAGGTTCAACAAACAATGTTCCAGAATTCGTCTTCATTGTGTGGAGAGGCGAATAGTTGAATAAACTTAGTAAAGAAAAGAAAAGAACGAAACGAAAGCTTCTAAAGGAGCCATTAAAATGGCTTTTTCTCTCAGCCCCTGTGCTGAGGGGGTTTGCGCTGTGAGCGCGGCCTATGGCCACGCGGAAACAACGTTGGAGAGCAGCGTATCCGAGAACGGGGAAGAGGAAGAAGAGCAAGAAGAGAGAGGCGGACCTTGTTCGGTCGACTCTTATAGCTTGAGATGTTCACGCCTCTTTTCGCGTGAATCACCCAATGAACATCCGCGATCTGAAGCGGCGGGAAAGTTCCTTTGTCTCTGGGAACAACCCACCCTAATGATTTAGGACTTGTCCGATTTCATCAGGGATATTCTAGCACGTTCGTAATTCCATAATAATACATTTTTCATTACTTTACTTTAGATAAGTGGGTCTGTCAAAGCATGACGATTTGAAAAACACCAAACAATATATATATATATATATATATATATATATATAACTGATAGAAACACGAAGTGACATTCAAATGTAGAATTAAACATTTAAAGATTTACACACGATAATAAATTGCAGATAGTCCCAATTTATATGGGAAACATCTAATGTACAAAAAGGAAACAATACTATATATACACATTTAGACTACATTTGACCATTCTTTCCTAAGGCTTAGATTTCCTGTTCTGTTGCCCAGGGGTCATAAAGCTTTACGACCTGGTCAGGAGTGGGGGGTTGCAGAACATGACTCTTTGAGAAAGTAAAAGGATTAAATCACGCATTTCCACTTATAAGTCAGCACTTTAACCATTTACCCAGGATTAACCATTTTTATGCAATACACAAACATTCAAAATACATATTTAATAAAGGACTTACAAAAGTAAGGAACAAAAAGAAAGGTTTCTTTTTGTGTGTGTGTGTGTGTGTTAAGGAATTTGGGGGGGTTTCAGGTATCCTTTGAGGCTCGCATGGGTATCGTAAAGTAATTTAAGTCCAGCCAGGCTGGCATTTAGTACCAACAGTCTGAATTTATAAAACAGAATTTAACCCATGAATCGCTGACCTGCATATCTGTTACAACCTCCATGGTGAGGATCAAGATATTCACTGTACAGCTAGGTGGCTAAAGATAACAGCAGCCAACAAGCTACCTTTACCATACCTTGGATATGTGGAACTAGATATCAAAGTTATGGGACTGACCATACCGGAATGTGGATTTCTTATAGTAAAGGGCGAGGGTGGTCCAGAGTCCGACTCGACCCCACCGGGCATAATAGGAATGAATATAGCTCAGAGATGCAGACAGCTTGTTCTTTCTAAATTTTGATAACACTCTGGGAGGTCAATTGGACTCTGTTTGGAGGGAAGCTTTCCAGCGAGTACAGGAGGCGGAGCTCATTGGAAAGGTGTCAATCACCAGAGTAAGTGGCAAACGCAAAGCATATGTACCTGCTGCCTCTGTTGCCACGGTCTATGTCAGGGCCCACAAGAGACCAGAGGACAATGATGCTTGGGCATTGTTAGAGCCAGGGAACAGATCCTTACCTGGTGAGTTGGTCACAGTTCCAACCTTAGTGCCCCCTCATAGTCATGTTTTTTCCAGTCCAGTTGGTCAATTTGTCATCGGATGATGTTCGGTTGCTTCTCAAGACACCGGTGGGTGTACTTAGCTATTGTCAATGCGTGGAGGGTAACCCCTGTGAAATGAGGTTTCATCGTATGTAAGCTGATCAAGGAAATATGCTGATGTGTTTGCCGTCTCTGAAGAGGATCTTGGGTACACAGACAGGGTGAAGCATGAGATTTCTTTAGTAGATGATACTCCAGTTGCCCAACAATACCGACGCATACCTCCGAACCAGGTTGAAGAAGTTAGGGAACATATTTCCAAGTTGCTCAGAAAAGTTGTAATACATGAGAGTTCCAGTTCTCATGCCTCACCAATTGTGCTGGTGCGCAAGACTGATGGGAGTCTCAGACTTTGTGTGGACTATAGGAAATTAAACTTTAAGACCAGGCGTGATGCTTTCCCGTTGCCACGCATAGATGAGAGTCTGGATGCCTTGGGGGGAGCAGAGATTTTTTCAACAATAGACCTTGCCAGTGGCTATCATCAAGTTGCTGTATATGAGAAAGACCGCAACAAGACCACATTTGTAACTCCGTTTGGGCTATATGAGTATTGCCGTATGCCTTTCGGGCTTGGCTATGCACCTGCAACTTTCCAGCGCCTCATGCAGTCTATTATGAGTGACCTGGTGTTTCACATCGCCCTTGTCTACCTATTGTACTCATCTACTTTCACAGATAATCTGGAGAGACTGGAAACTGTGTTCAAAAGGCTGAAAGATACTGGGCTAAATGCCACTTCTTGCAGCCCGAGGTCAGATTTCTTGGACATCAAGTCTCAGCTCAGGGAGTGAGCGCGGACCCGGACAAAGTAAGTGCGGTTGAGCAGTGGCCCACACCTAGCACCCTTAAAGAGCTCAGATCATTCCTGGGTTTCTGCAGTTACTACCGAAGATTTATAGAGGGTTTGTCCCAGGTTGCTGGTCTGCTACATGACTTAGTCAATGCTTGTCTTTGAGGGAATAGTACTTGCAGGACAGATCAGCGGTTTACCGACTCTTGGTCTCCTCTTTGACAGAAAAATTCCGGAGTTACCTGTTGGGATCACAGTTCACCATCATCACTGACAACAAGCCCCTCTGTCACCTTACAACTGCCAAGCTAGGGGCCATTGAGCAGTGATGGGCAGCTCAACTTGCTGTCTTCAATTTCGATGTGAAGTACCGTCCTGGGCGATGCAACACATCAGTGGATGCACTCTCGAGAAGACCAGGATTGGAGGAGGTGGAGCCTGAAAGTGAGGACATAGAGTATGATGACTGTGTCGCCATCTGTAACTCACTTAGAACCAGAACGGCCTTAGGGCCTGTTTTGGTGGCCACAGGGATTGAATGTGGCAAAGTTTGGCAGATGCAAGCATCCACTGCAGATGAGGACAGTGTTGACAGTGAGAATACACCTACCATGCCGGGATACTCAAAAGAAGATCTCTGCTAGTTTCAGGAGACTGATCTGACTCTCCATTTCTTCAGAAAGTTCTGGAGCAGAAGAAGAAAACCCACTTACCAGGAGAGAATGAAGTTGTCCAAATCTGTGCTGTCCCTATTGAAACAGTGGAAGAAAATCAAGGAGAAAGAAGGTCTTCTTTATCGTGTATTCGAAGATGTTTACAATGGGGAGTGCCACCATATACTGTTATGTACATGCATAACTGAGCAGGTTCTGAAAAGCGTCCATGATCAGTTGGGGCATCAAGGCATAGAACGAACCCTGAGCTTGTTAAAACTGAGGTGTTTTTTTTTGGCAAAGATGCCACAGCCTAAAATCCAAGCACCCTGGACACCATTCTTATCTTCCCAACCACTGGAAGTTGTTGCAGTAGATTTTACCACTCTAGAGCCAGCTACAGATGGCTGTGAAAATGTCCTTGTGGTGATGGATGTATTCACCAAATTTAGTCAGGCATTCCCTACCCATGACTAAAAGGCAGAAACTACTGCTAAGATCCTCCTAAAAGAATGGTTTTTAAAGTATGGAGTGCCACAATGCCTGCATTCGCACCAGGGTAGAAATTTTGAGAGCGCTGTCATTGCTGAGCTTTGCAAGCTTTACAGAGTAAAGAAAACTCGCACCACACCACATCACCCTCAAGGAAACCCACATTGTGAGAGGTTCAACAGAACTCTCCATGATCTCCTATGAATAATCCCACCAGAGAAAAAATGCAAGTGGACAGAGCACCAAGCAGAGCTTGTGTATGCCTATAATGTGACACCACATTCCTCCATTGGCTATTCACCCTAACATTTGCTATTTGGCATTCAACCCCATCTTCCAATCGATGCTTTGCTGGGCCAAGAACCAGATGCGGTCTCGGGACAAGACTGGCTGAATGCACACAAGGAAAGACTCCTGGATGCACATGTCAGGGCAAAGGAGTATGCGGAGAGAAAAGCGGCAGACAGGGTGGCACAACAAGAGAACAAAGTGTATTGCCCAGAATTGGAGATTGGACAGTATGTGTTCCTGCGCCATCGACCCCCCGGGGAAACAAAATCCAAGACGCCTGGTCATCTGCAGTGTATAAAGTCATAGAAGTCCAAGGTTCGACGTATGCGGTAGAGCCTATAGAAGGAGGACCAATAAGAAAGGTACATCGATCCAACCTCAGACCTTACATGGATAGTCTGATGTCCAAGGGAAGTACCAGTGCTTGAGCCAACACTGAAAGTACAAGAAACACCAGTTGTTGAACCTAATAGCAGTACTGGAGATCAGAGGGAGGAAAATGATTAGGCTTCTGTCTCTGGGTTCAAGAGTAATGAGGCTATTCATGAAACTCTGGAAGTAGAGCCTGAGTCTGTTGAATTGTAGTCAGAAGATATTGACTTGCCTCTCGAAGCAACTGTGTTGGAGCCTGTACCTGCACCTAGAAAGAAAAAAGTAAATAGCACTCCGTTAAAGATACCTTGTCCTGAGCCGCGTAAGACACAGAGAGTAACAGCTGGGGTCCACAGTAATCTAAATAGATTACCTAAATCGGCTTGTAATTCAATGACTTTGACCCCTGATGTGCTTTTCCAGGTGTTGGCGGGTATGGTTCTTTATACCTAAGGAAGACTCCAGGGGGAGCTTGAGGAATAAACAGTGTTAGTAGTCACCGAGGACGTTGACTATGAGTAGGGGAGAGTGTAACCAGGGGAAGGAAAATATCTTACATGTAAATGTATAATTGGGATCAATGTCATACAGTACTCGTAATCTGTAAATGATGTATACAGATACCTGTTCAATTCTGTTAAATTATGGCGCTGGCCCTTTAAGATTTTGGTGGGTATCGTGAGAGTTAGAGCTGAAGTAGTGCGGTTAACTGAGTGTGTATTGCATCAACTGTGCTTTGGAAATATACAACTAATATTTGGATAAAACACCAAAAGGATGAAAAGATATTCAGTTGTATTAGCCCAATATTGACTTGGTGAGAAGTGCATCGATGTGATTGAGTTGTGATGTATAACGATTGATGACAGCTGATCGTGATCCATGTGAAGTGTTTCTCCTCGTGTCAAAAACACGGTTTATTGACTAATCATAAAGCGTAAGTTTGTTTCATTTACTTAACTGTTCTGTAATGAGTAATATGTGTCTAATTGTTTATTGTGTAACCGTTAAGTGATATATTTCTTGTTAAATGCAGAGGGGAGAAAGAAAAGTGCTTTATAGGCCATCTGTGAGATCCAAATTGTGTTGATCAGTACAGAGTGAGTTGATTATTTCTTTGATATGGAAGTTTTCTGTACATTTCATGCAAGTATTGTGAAATATGTAACTTTGACATGCATGTTGAATTTTGTATCGCTTGTATTTTCAGAGAGTCTAAAGTCCACTACCATTGTTTTTTTGTTTTCCTAAAAAAAAGCCACAATTATGTATTTTTGCTTTGTTTTTGTCCTTTCGCAAAATTCATAGATTTAACAGTGGAAGCTAATTCCATTTTTTTTTTTTTTTTTTGTCTTTTACATGTATTTCCTGCTCTGGTTTCTAAAAAATGTTCAACCCAAAAAGCCAAAGCAATTGTTAATGCTGTGTCCCTATGGTCACAGTCGGAAATAAAAGACCCTAAATATAAGTTTGCCTGTGTTTTGGACCTTTCATTATTTTGAAAGCAAGCGGTCAGCCGGCAAGATATATACAAATAATAGAATGCATATGATGTATTATTATAGGTGATATTACTTTTGCAAAGGTCTGATTTCTGAGAGATGCACGGTGAAGCATCATCACAGTGGCGGTTGATTTGCGCTCTTTTCACTCATAAAGTTTATATTCATTCACGTCACACTCTATTGCGTGTCTTTAGAGGTCTGTGTATAATATTGTGCTGATCCCCTGGCTCAACTGCTATCCAGCAAACACCAGACTGTGCCAGCCTTAGCCGAATATACAGGCAGAAATATTCTGTTATTCTTTTTTGAAGCCATTATTCGCACCATTCCGATGGTAGACTGACTGCTTCAGGCACATCCCTAATTATTACATTACATATTTAAATTTTACATGCAACAGATAGTCATAGAAACTAACAGCTACATGTGATATTGTAATTCTAAAATTCACATCGTACTTGCGTACTCTTTACATGCATTATAGTTAACACCGACTAGTGGTTGAAGTAGTCGATCACTCAACTACTCGACTAGTCTATGCAAGCCCTAATACACACACACACACACACACACACACACACACACACACACACACACACACACACATATATATATATATATATATATATATATATATATATATACAGTACAGACCAAAAGTTTGGACACACCTTCTCATTCAAAGAGTTCATGATTATGAAAATTGTAGAGTCACACTGAAGGCATCAAAACTATGAATTAACACATGTGGAATTATATATGGAATTATATACATAACAAAAAAGTGTGAAACAACTGAAAATATGTCATATTCTAGGTTCTGCAAAATAGTCACCTTTTGCTTCGATTACTGCTTTACATACTCTTGGCATTCTCTTGATGAGCTTCAAGAGGTAGTCACCTGAAATGGTCTTCTAACAGTCTTGAAGGAGTTCCCCGAGAGATGCTTAGCACTTGTTGGCCCTTTTGCCTTCTGTCTGCGGTCCAGCTCATCCCTAAACCATCTCTTTTGGGTTCAGGTCCGGTGACTGTGGAGGGCAGGCCATCTGGCGCAGCACCCCATCACTGTCCTTCTTGGTCAAATAGCTCTTGATGAGAAACTCTTTGAATGAGAAGGTGTGTCCAAACTTTTGGTCTGTACTGTACATACAGCAGGTCAGGCACGAGCAGGGTCACCGGGAAAGGTCCTGATCAGCATGACTGAGGTAGATGAGCCACAGCAGTATTTCAGCAAGTTATTTGGGATAAAAATAAAATATAATCATGAAAAGGTTACATGGCCTAATCGCTTGAGCAAATGAGTTTAGTTTAAACGCATATTAACATGTGCTATTTAGGTCTCATCTGTGAGCGCTGCAAAAGAATAAACTGTTTGTCCATGTTTTTTGTGTTTTTTCTCATGTGTATCCATCAATAGAAACACATATTAGCTGAACCCTGTTTGTTTCACATGCTAACAGTAAACCATATTATAGGTCCCAGTGCATGCTGAACTGTGTGTGGAGACCCAAGCAATATATATATATATATATATATATGTGTGTGTGTGTGTGTGTGTATTTTGCTTTGTGTTTTTGGCTGTTATGGATTCTGGCCTTTGTGCAGGTTTTGAGTCTAATCAAGAGTTGTTATGAGCCTCAAGGCATCAGCATGCAGGACCTAAAGCAGAAGCTGAGCAGCATGAGCGTCACTGTCATCAGGTACAGACCTCTCCTCCTGGGAAACGTCTCTATACAGAAAGGGCTTTGTAGTGGACCTTAATCCAGAAGGGGATCTGATGTTTCTCTTCCTCTTTCCAAGTTTCAGTTTCTTTTCTTGTAAGCCAAATGAGCTTTTAGAATAGCATGTCCTTTATTTCCCTGAAAAGGCTTCCTCTATTCTGTCAAAGTTAGGTTCATGTGCAATTTTACATGAACTAGAGCTAAGTTCTCATCATTTTGTGACTCAGTGGTTTGTTTCCTAATCTGAGGCTGACTCTGTTCTTGCAAAGAAATGGTATTTCAGGATATTTCTGCTTTTAGTTCTGTCTTTAATTTAATTGTCTTCTTTTATACTATTTCCAAATTGAATTCAGTTTAGGTTTTGTACGTTTTAGCAATGAATTTGTAAATTACAGTTTTGTTTTTCTTTAAATGTTGTAAATTAGATTTTTTTGTAATTCTAGTTAACCTTCATATTGTGTTTCTGTCATTTTGACACACATGATTTTAATTTTCCTGAAAATGCAGGTGAATGTTACCACAATGGATGGACTAATGACTTTGCACACAGTGTTTAAACATATAAAAATGGTGTATAATATATATATATATATATATATATATATATATATATATATATAGAGAGAGAGAGAGAGAGAGAGAGAGAGAGAGAGAGAGAGAGAGAGAGAGAGAGAGAGAGAGAGAGAGAGAGAGAGAGGTTAGACAATGACACCGAAACACTGACCAAAATAGTGTTGGAGGTTTCATGGCTATATTTACACATCCTGGTAGCCAGTATTCCATGACTGCACATTCTGCCAGTAAGAGCAGAGTGTGAAGGTTGAATTAGCAGAGCAATAACACAGCTGTACATAAAATATTGCAATGAACACAACATAATGAGATAAATATCAGAGTTCAAAATTATTGGTGCGTGTCTTGTTGGCGTATCTGTGACCAGGACAGCAAGGCTTTGTGGTGTATTGAGAGCTACGGTATCCATGGTGATGTCAGCATACCACCATGAAAGACGGATCACACCCAACAAGATTAACTTTTGATGCATGAGAAAGATGTCTGAAAGGGAGGTCAAGGTTCTAACACGGACTGTATTCAAAAAAACTTGAAACCACAGCTGGTCAACTTACTGCAGAATTAAATGTGCACCTCAGCTCTCCTGTGTCCACCAAAGCTATTTGTCAGGAGCTCCACAGAGTAGGGATATGCCGGTATCAAATTTTCCTGGTGAGATTAATTGCTCAGGCTTTTACCATGGTATACAATATTATCACGGTATTGCAATTTAGTTTAAAAAAAGTGGTCATAATAAAGTATATCTGGTTAAATAACTTTTTATTACAAAAATAATTGAACATTTTAATACAATAAAGCAATACAGAAAATATATAAAGTTTGCAAAGATTAAAGTGCAAAAAACTATAAAGACCAATAGGTACCACTTTACAATAAGACCTCATTAGTTCATCTTAGTTAATGCATTCACAATGAGCAATAGCTACATTTGCTACAGAAGTTATTAATCTTTGTTAAAAAATACAAGTCTTAGTTCATGTATGCTCATTAAATACCACAGTTCAACTTTCGATTTTAACAGCTTGTTATTAATTAATGAATGTTCAAAATAATTTTTCATTGGCAGTTTCTTAACTAATGAATTAACTAACGAAGGCATAATGTAAAGTGTGAACGAACAATAAAGAATCAAAACACTTTGAAACAGTATCTTGGGCATGTTGTAGTCCAGTTTGAAAATAAATAGCCTATTTAGTCTAAATATTTAAGTATTTGTTGCCGTGATGAACACCATAGTGAATCCACAAAATCTGAATGGCTATTAAAAATTATTTCAATGTTTTAGAAAGTAGCAGCTGCTTTATTTATGGGGTTTTCAGAGTAAAGGCTGCATTTTCTGCAGTTTAGCACCATCTGCTGTTAGAAAGTGAATGTGCTTTCATTCAGCGCGTCTCTCACGTGTTCCTCATGTGTTTCTCATGCGTGCTTGTTTACATTGAAGTACACACACGTCTTTCAAGCAGCATACAGCGGTGGTGTGCATTTTGACCAGTTGATCAGAAGTTAGTCTTAAAATGCATTCCAAATTCAGAATAATTTGTAGTATATAAATTTTGTAAGGTATTTATATCTGCACACATGATTTTTGCGAGACGTGTGTCACGTTCTTTAGTGTTTATCCTGGAAAGAAAGATACTGTGGCGCCAATCCCCCTCACGAAAGAAGAAAGTTTTACAACGTGTTTACAATGGTGACAACAAGCGCTTGTTTGGATCAAAGTAAATACTTGATTTTCAAAAGTATGTGAAATATTTGAAGTTCGCGGCATAGAACCTTTAAAATATGTCTGAGAGTTTTATACACTGATCTGTTATTGTTATCGAAACATGACTATGAACGAAATGAATTGTGATTGGTTGTTTGAAATGTCGGTCAAATGGCTTCATGGGTGGTCCTTGGCCAGTGAAAGCTGCCTTGAATTCCAGACCACTAATACGTGAGACTAACTAGACAGTGACCATGTGGTGACTTTGAATGTGCCTCTCACAGACTGTCTGAGTGTACTTTTAAAGGCTTATTCACTCAACTGTACATGGAACTTTGTGTGTCCTACCTCTCTCATTTGGCACAAATTGAAATATTCCCATAAAATGTCCATATTTGCATTGTGACATCTAAATGCTAAACTATTATTTAATATGAATTTATTAGCGATCACAACTATTTCTTTATACCAGCAGAATCAATTTGAAACAAACTCTTATTAATAATGCATCACTGTATTAAGGGCTGCTTTTATTTGTTTACATCTACAATGAAAATGAAACTTTGTGGTTTTGTAAAATAAATAAAACAAATAGGATTTCCTTTCTGTGAACAAATTAAGCCTGTCACAAAAATGAAATTAAACTTTGCATATATAGGTTGTTACGTGTCACACAGTTTTTCCCAAATATATTTCAATGATTTATTCCTTGATTGTATATACACTGAAAAAATGGCAATGGGCAGATTGTTCAATTTGCACAAATGCATTTCGTATTTCCTACATGATTATTTTGTTTCTCATCTAAACATATTTTAGTCTTGTGCCATTTATTTAATGCTGACGAATGTTCAACCTGTTAGAAATAATCATGTTTAAATTATACAAATTTATTGTGTTTTCTCTGGAAACCCTGCCCCCTGCGGATACGCAAAGGAAAAACAGTTCGCCATTTTCTCTCTTGCTTTGGATGCAACGCTAAACCTTGAAGGTAATTAACATTTTGAACTGAAATGCTATTGAGAATCAGTTTGTATTCAGTTTTGAACATATTTTCACTGAGGTAAACGTTTTTATGTAAGTTACCTTAACGTTTCTGATTTCATGGAAAGGCAAAAGTTACTTTCTTTCTACTTGGTGGTGTAACGTTAGGGGATATAAGTTACTTACAGAACGTTATGTTTTAAACTTGATCACAAAGAAAATACTTGTTATTCTCTGTTTATTTCGAATTCTCTTTTAAAGAAAGTCATTTCACTTGGCCCCTTAATTGCAACGAATGGAAAAATCATGCTTTTCGGGGGCGAAACGGAGTGGGGGTGGGGGTGGGGGTGGAGATTTTACAGAACGTAATCGACTTAAATTGGGAAATACCAAAAAAACACAAAATGCATGCCACACTCAAATTTACTGTCATATTTCAAATCCGCACTAAAATCGTATATGCTCTTGTGTTTTATGCTGGAAAATAGTTATTTCCGGTTCGCGAATGAATTGTTCAATTTAATCGGTTCTTAGTGAACCGTTTGAACCAGTTCACCAAATCGAATTGAATCGATTGAAACGGTTCGCGTCTCCAGTAAGCATTAATCCACAAATGATTTAAGCTGTTAAACTTTTTAAGGTGGCTGACACTCACTCTGAGTCAAAATAAAACAGTATCCCGGAGTAATTCATTTACTCAAACAGGGTCCCCCAGGGGTCTATCCTTGCACCATTGCTTTTTTCAATTTATATGCTGCCTCTGGGGTCTATTTTTAAGAAACATAATGTATCATTTCATTGTTATGCTGATGATACGCAATTTTATTTACCTTTTAACAATACTAAATCTCCTATCTTTGAGTGTCTTCAGGAAATTAAGGGCTGGATGTCTCAAAATTTCTTAAAACTAAACGACAATAAATCAGAGATTATTGTTTTTGGCAGTAGTAAGTCAGTAAATTAGGGACAATTGGAAATTTATAACAAACTGGTGGTAAAAAATTTGGGGGTGCTTTTTGATAACGTTTTCAAGTTCGACAAGCAAATTAATCCTGTTTTTTTCATTTGCGACTCCTGGCAAAGGCCAAATCCTTTCTCTCCTTTAGAGATCTGGAGAAATCAATTAGTGCATTTGTCTTTTCTCATTTGGAGTACTGCAATTCACTTTATACAGGGATCAGTCAGTCAGCATTATCACGGCTGCAGGCTGTTCAAAATGCTGCAGCCAGGATGCTGACTGGCACAAGAAAACGGGAGCACATTACTCCAATTCTTTTCTCTCTTAGTTGGCTGCCGGTACACTTCCAAATTGAGTACAAAATTTTAGTGATGGTTTTTAAATCTCTAAATGGGTTGACACCCATTTACCTCAGAGACCTTTTAAAGTTTCATACTTCTACGAGATCCCTTAGGTCCTCAAACCAGCTGCTCCTACTTGTACCTAGGTCCCGATTAAAGCTTAGAGGGGACCGGGCTTTTTCAGTTATTGGTCCCAAACTTTGGAATGCATTACCTCAAAAGATTAGGGCGGTAAATTCTTTGTCCATTTTTTAAAAGGAGTCAAAATCTTATCTGTTGTCAAAAGCTTTTTCTACTATTTGATGACTGTATTAATCATATATCAAAATTTTCAATTTTTTTAATTGTATTTGATTTATTTTGGAATTGTTTTGTTGCTGTAATTTGTGTGCTTTATAAATAAATAAACATAAACATAAACAAACTCAAACAGTACACTGACTGAACTGCTGTGAAGATGAACACCGAGCCGAGCCAGATAACGAACGAACACGCCCACTGCTGGAGCGCTTCTCGTTCTCGAGTCAAAAACCGGTTGCATCGGTTGTCGGATCACCAGTACACTGAACCAACTGAACTGAAAATCGCTTCTGTCAGACGCGTCTGATTTTAGAATCGATGAGCTGATGATACTGCGCATGCGTGTAATTTTACAAGAGGAGAAAATTAAATGTGTAAACTATCAAGACAAAACTTTTGCAAATGGTAATCTTCCAGGTCTATGGCGGTTAAAATAGCAAGTAATCCACAAATCACATGCATACTGGAAGCCTAGTCAGTACGAATCACGGATAGACTAAGATCTATTAAAAACCTTAACTACTGTTCACTAATGAAAGCTCATAGTAAGCCTTACTGTTACAATAATAATTTATCACTTTATTTTTTTTAAGTTAAGAAGGAAATGTGCTCAATTCTCTAAAATCATTAACTAGCCAACCTCTGAGAAAATTTAATTGCTTTAAAACTAATGCATTTTTTTCTTATATTTTACAGATATGAGATTCACCTAGTCAAGTGCAATTTGACTTGCAAATGCTCTATAGAAGTGGTGAGTATTTTTGTCAATCTACTGCAAGTACATTTGATTGCCTTTTTTCTGTTTTCAGTATTCCTCTCTATTAGGGCTGGGTAAAAAATATTGATTTCTCGATTTTAATCAATTTTCATTTTTCTGAACCAATATCGATTCTTAAATCCCAGGAATCTATTAATCATCCTGTTTTCAGTTGATGAATGAATGGAACATTGTAGTGCACATCCCATCCAATAACTCACAATAATCTTTGTGCTATGTTATTATTGATATGAAACAAAGTCTCAGTTTTCAAATTACATCCATTTTCTTCCTAAATTCAAAAACATAAATACCGTTTTGGCGCTGTGGCGTGAGATCGTTCAGGCTCAGCTCAAGAGAAGCACATGATCTTCTCTTCCTCAATAATACCAGTTACAGCGCAAAATAAACATGAATGAGCATTAGGGCTGTCAACTAATATTCTAAATTTTAATATATATTCAAAAAGGTGAAAATTAGAAACAAAGGTGAACATTTGAACACTATAAAAGAATTGTGTAAAAGCAAAACCCAGTTAACCTTGAGATTATTAGTAGAAAAAAATATATGGATATGAGAACATGTACAACTAATTAGTGCTGGGCGGTTGACCAAAACTGTATATACAGTTTTTTTTTTTTTTTTTTTTTTTAATTATACTGGTTTTCCGGCTTATGATGGTTTAGGTGTCTAAACAAGCAGCATGTGCTGTCAGTGATTTCAGCCACTAGAGGCCGCTCTCACACTGTATAATGAAAACAGAGCCTTCTCAGCCGCTGCAGCAACAGACCCAACCCGGGAAACTTTGAGCCGCTCCAGCAGAGGACAAAACACGGAAAACTATCAGCAGGGATTTTTGCCGATAACTGACTGTTCCACCAATCAACTATCGGTGCCGATTAATCGGCAAAACCGATAAATCAGTCGACCTATAATCCTGATGCACTGCATCCTCAATTTTCAATTTTACTTCACAAGTGATGTGAGTGTGCGTGTGTTCACCTATTCGGGAAGTCGCAGTGACATTCCAGTTAAGGTTTCAAGGGAGTAAAGCCTGTTTATGCCATTAGGAAATTAAATTTGGTAAAATAAATGTTTTTAAAATAAATGTTCATTTAAAAGCAGTGCTCATTCATCAGTGTATTATGTAACCATTAGAGATGCACACAAAGCTTGCATTTCCAGGTATGTCCCTCTTTGGTTGATTTATTTTCTGTCCAATCTCATTTTGACTGTGCATTCTGCAGGATGATGACGAAGCCTTGATCCAAAAATCCACAGAGGAGACCACAGTGGGAATCTACATTCTCAAATTCCGTGACAGATCAGATGAAATTGGGATTGCTCTGGAAGGCCAGAACATCTTGCAAGGCTTGGACAACTTTGCGTTAGCTATGGCAATGCTTTTTGGTCTTATGTATGCCTTAAATCTCAACTACCCACCTGAAATGAAAAATACATTTGAGGTACTGCAGAAGATAGTCTTCTGTTTTTTAGTAACTTGATACTGTTCGTTTAATTCTGTAGCACATACATAAAAATGAGTTGTACTCTTAAAAGAAATGCATGAATTTGACTGATTATGATTTTAAAATTGAAAAAAAAAGTCAAGGTATGCTTTTGACAACTTTATATTGTTCACCTTTTCCTCTACACCTGTTTGACAGTGTATTTGTCTTAATGTTTTTGTTGCAGTTACTGTATGAATGGTTATTACTGTTCACCTTCATGTTTGACTGTGCATTGTCTTTTACTTGAAGTGATGAATAAATGAAATGAGTAAAGTGATATGAGTACTGATGTGCTGTCATTGTTCATTGACATTTGTTCATGGAATCTAAGCTATTTTTAACTTCAGTCAGCTTATAGTATTCTAAAACTTAATCAGGTTAGTTTTATTTATTGAAACCTCAGCATATATGAATGCAAAATATAAAAATGTCATGTTAGTTTAACAAGCACAAATTATGTATCTTGAACATATATAAATCATGTTTATTTAAAAATCTAATTATGTATTTAAAACATATAATAATCATGTTCGTTTAACAAGCAAAAATTATGTAGCTTTAACATGTGTAAATCATGTTGCATACACCTAATTTTATTATGTGCAACCGATGTACATATTTTTTTTTATGTTAATCCAACAGTTTTTTTTTTTCAGTGTACAGTATCCTCCTTAAGTATTGGAACAGTAAAGACAAAATTGTTCTGTTTGCTGTGGAGTCAAGAAATCTGTTAATATGATTAAAAGATGAATATGAGACAAAACTACAGAATGTCACATTTAATTATTGGGTGATTCAACACAAAGATGATAAGAAGATCAGCACTTTCATCTCCCTATCTGATGTGAGCAGAAGTATTGAAACCGTGTTTTCAATACAAGTGTTCAGCTGTGTCCTGTTGCATTAGTTCTTCAGATATTAAAAGCAGAGAATGTGTCTTATCAGTTATATCTATTACTTCTGCATTCTAAGACTTTCATTCGATGATGACACACACAAACTAAGATGAATTAAAATTTCTGTGAAACACACGGTTCACAGAAATGTGGATGCTAAATAAAAGAGGAAATCAGTTAGAACTATAAAAAAACAAAGATCATGGAGAAAGTTTGGAAACTACCGCCGACATGAGCAACCAACGGCGACCTGATCGACTGAGAAGAACAACAGTAGATGACAGACAAATCATAAAAGCTGAGAAAATGAAACCTAAAATACATGTCTGTAAAATTACTAACAACCTCCAGAAAGCTGGGGTGATGCTCTGTCAGTCTACAGTCCGCAGGAGAATCTGACACAGAATTAAAGAAGATACACAGAAAGATGCAAACCTCTGATCAGCACCAAACAAAGAAAGGGAAGATTCTTCACAAATGTGAAGTTGATGGACCGATGAGACAAAGATGAACCTTTATCTAAATAACTGGAAAGCAAAAGTGTGGATAAAAAAGGGAACTGCAAATGATCCTAAGCATACAATCTCATCTGTAAAGCTTGGTGGAGGTGGTGTCATGGCATGGGCTCTAGAACAAGACGTTTTCATGTTAATGATGACTTGATCTTGGCTACCAGTATTCAAGAAAATGCCACCAAACTCATTAGAAAGCGCTTCATATTGGATCAGGACGATGACCCAAAACACCCTGCCAGTTCAGTCAAGGACTTATCAGGGCAAAGAAATGTAAAGTCTTAAACTGCCCAAATCAATCTCCAGATTTAAATCCGATTGAACATTAATTTCACCATCTGAAGAGGACACTAAAGACAGAAACTCCCCAGAACAAGCAACAGTTGGAATTGACTGAATTAAAGGCTGGAGAAAAGCATTTCGCTGCTCTGATTGCACATCAAATAGTGGGATAAACTCTAAAAGTGCTGTCCTTTTTATTTGGTAAAACATGTATGTGTTGAAGGACCTAATAATAAAATGTGACATTCTTTAGTTTTGTCGCATATTCATCTTTTAATCATATTTGCAAATGTCCTGACTCCACAGCAGAGAAAGCAATTTTGTCTTTACTGTTCCGATACTTGTGAAGGCCACTATGTTCTGCAGATGATTTATACATAATGTAATAATATTTGTATTTTCTTATGAGGTGGAATTTTTTTGTTTTTGGTTGTTGTACTACTGTCTGTTCAAAATAAAAGAAAAGAAAAGAGAAGTACGTACTGAACCCATATATATATATATATATATATATATATATATATATATATACAGTATTGTTCAAAATAATAGCAGTACAATGTGACTAACCAGAATAATCAAGGTTTTTAGTATATTTTTTATTGCTACGTGGCAAACAAGTTACCAGTAGGTTCAGTAGATTGTCAGAAAACAAACAAGACCCAGCATTCATGATATGCACGCTCTTAAGGCTGTGCAATTGGGCAATTAGTTGAAAGGGGTGTGTTCAAAAAAATAGCAGTGTCTACCTTTGACTGAACAAACTCAAAACTATTTTGTACAAACACTTTTTTTTTCTGGGATTTAGCAATCCTGTGAATCACTAAACTAATATTTAGTTGTATGACCACAGTTTTTTAAAACTGCTTGACATCTGTGTGGCATGGAGTCAACCAACTTGTGGCACCTCTCAGCTGTTATTCCACTCCATGATTCTTTAACAACATTCCACAATTCATTCACATTTCTTGGTTTTGCTTCAGAAACAGCATTTTTGATATCACCCCACAAGTTCTCAATTGGATTAAGGTCTGGAGATTGGGCTGGCCACTCCATAACATTAATTTTGTTGGTTTGGAACCAAGACTTTGCCCGTTTACTAGTGTGTTTTGGGTCATTGTCTTGTTGAAACAACCATTTCAAGGGCATTTCCTCTTAAGCATAGGGCAACATGACCTCTTCAAGTATTTTAACATATGCAAACTGATCCATGATCCCTGGTATGCGATAAATAGGCCCAACACCATAGTAGGAGAAACATGCCCATATCATGATGCTTGCACCTCCATGCTTCACTGTCTTCACTGTGTACTGTGGCTTGAATTTAGAGTTTGGTGGTCGTCTCACAAACTGCCTGTGGCCCTTGGACCCAAAAAGAACAAATTTACTCTCATCAGTCCATAAAATGTTCCTCCATTTCTCTTTAGGCCATTTGATGTGTTCTTTGGCAAATTGTAACCTCTTCTGCACATGCCTTTTTTTTAACAGAGGGACTTTGCGGGGGATTCTTGAAAATAGATTAGCTTCACACAGACGTCTTCTAACTGTCACAGTACTTACAGGTAACTCCAGACTGTCTTTGATCATCCTGGAGGTGATCATTGGCTGAGCCTTTGCCATTCTGGTTATTCTTCTATCCATTTTGATGGTTGTCTTCCGTTTTCTTCCACGTCTCTCTGGTTTTGCTCTCCATTTTAAGGCATTAGAGATCATTTTAGCTGAACAGCCTATCATTTTTTGCACCTCTTTATAGGTTTTCCCCTCTCTAATCAACTTTTTAATCAAAGTACGCTGTTCTTCTGAACAATGTCTTGAACGACCCATTTTCCTCAGCTTTCAAATGCATGTTCAACAAGTGTTGGCTTCATCCTTAAATAGGGGCCACCTGATTCACACCTGTTTCTTCACCAAATTGATGACCTCAGTGATTGAATGCCACACTGCTATTTTTTTGAACACACCCCTTTCAACTAATTCAACTAATTGCCCAATTGCACAGCCTTAAGAGCGTGCATATCATGAATGCTGGGTCTCATTTGTTTTCTGAGAATCTACTGAACCTACTGGTAACTTGTTTGCCACGTAGCAATAAAAAAATATACGAAAAACCTTGATTATTCTGGTTAGTCACATTGTACTGCTATTATTTTGAACAATACTGTATATATATATATATGTATATATGTATATATATATGTATGTATGTATATATATATACAATGTTGTGTAGTTTCAATATGAAAAATAAGTTTTGTATTGATTCAATGGATTTATATATATATATATATATATATATATATATATATATATATATATATATATATATATATATATATATATATATAAATCCATTGAATCAATACAAAACTTATTTTTCATATTGAAACTACACAACATTGTAAGTTGATCCACATATGACAGCCTCTGAACTTGGTCAATACTAATCTTATATAGACCTACCGGCACTGAACTGAAAATACATTCATCAGTCATCGCTTCCAAAACTAATTCAACAGATCATCTTGTTAATGCTATGAATTAATTATAGTGATAAAAGAAAATGTCATCATGAACATGAACAGCATCACATTAGAACACAGACATTCCACAATGACATTTCCCTTACATTCAGTTTCCAAAAGTTACATTCATTTGGTTTACCCGTGTTATGTTCTGTATTAACAAAAACATAAATGGCATTAATAAAGACTCTAACACTGACAAGCTATGCAATATTGCGTTCATAATCAAATGTGATTCATTTAATGAACGCAATATTACGTACCTTGTAAGTGATCAGCTCTGTGTATTAAATGCATCTGAATAATTTCCATCTGAAAGCACGTGATGGAGATTTGTACTTGTATGGGTACTATCACTGAATCAACTTTATTGATACGATGCGCATGACAATCAAATGTGATTTATCCTAGAGCCCTTGTTTGTTGATAAAATATGCAATTCATAAATTGCATAAACGATAATGACCAAAACACCATCATGTATGCATAGCTTACTACAAATGCTCAAAGCGTTAATCACATGATGGCATTTAAAAACATGAGAGACACAGTGAAAGGGTATAAAACCCCCACAAATTCACGAGATATGTTTTCTAAAAGTTGAACCTCTTTTAACTTTACATGGCTTTCTATTCATCTCTTGTGCGAGACGTGTATGCAACAGTCATAGTCGTGCATCTGAATAATGCGCCGAATATATGATCTGTGTGAATGGCTTGGTTTCAGTTGTATCCTAACCAATATCTCCTCCGCATCGAGCTTCTTTATTTCTCTTAGATTTTGAAAGGAAAATGCAGCAGTGGATAAGGCTGATAAGGCTTCCAGATGCACACCTAAAATTCAAACATTTTTGCATTTGAATGCAAATTAAAATTTTAAAGTCGACTAATATTTCTTTTTCTTTTTATTTTTTTTATCCACAATCTCCTCATTTCAGTGTGTTTGTGTTCTGTTGGCTGTGTACTTGTCACTCATAATACACACCTTTAAATGGGAAAAGAGTGTGAAACTATCATGGTATATATCAAACATTCTTTCTATCATTATTGATGATGGTGTACCGTCGATAATTATAGATATCACCCAGGTCCAGGTGAAGCAGCATGCACTTGACCTGAACTTATAACCTACATTGCAATTCAAGCTTAGAATTGTTATTTAATAACTATAAAGGAGGTCTTTTTCTGCTCGCCATAGCTGCACTTATTTAATCAGAAATACAGTGAAAACAGTAATATTGTGAAATAATACAATTTGAAATAACTTTTCTGTTGTAATATAATGTTAAGTATAATTGCTTTTCAGCATTATTCCTCCAGTCTTCAGTGTCACTTGATTCTTCAGAAATCATTCTAATATGATAGGAGCTCCAATTATAATTGATGATAATTGAGCTGGAATTATTAAAAATGGTTCTTATGAATGTTGAAAGTACTTTTTGTAGGGCTGCATGATATTGGAGAAAACTCAGATTTGTTATATTTAGTTTTTCTGCAATCTGGACAAAAATAAATCACCAGATGACTTGAATAGCTCTTTAAAAAAATAAAAACACTAACTGGGGTGATTTTGTAGCTAAATATATCAGCATAGAAAATAAACAAATGACAAGCTTAGATAAATATAATAGAAAAAAAAAGATACAAATAAACAGTGCTGTATATTTTTTAGGTAAGTCTAGCAGTGTCCAGGTACGGAAATTGAATAATCAAATGTAAAACAACACTGCATAGTCTTCACTGTACAAAATCAATCTAATAATCTGTGTTTAAAGCGATAAAAGTGACTTATCTCAGGGTTTTGTTTGATTAACATTCATGACACTAAACTGCTGTGAACCAATGCCATGGTCACCTGGGGTCGTTCACAGGTCGGTCACATTCACAGTATGTTTATTGGGCGATGGGTCTGTGATTATTTGTTAATCTAATAAAATGCTTGTCATTACCTTTTTTCTCTATAACTGTGAACCAGTGTTAATTTCTATAAAATTTATGAATAAAAATTCACTGACAAAAAGACGACAACGAGCTAAAACTATTTATGAATGACAAAAACTATTACGTAAATGCAATTGACATTTTCGTCAACTACCGTAATAAAAACTAGACGGTTAGGCAGGGAAGATTTGGGAAGAGATTTATTCAGATCGAATCTGCTACGTGGTTCGGAGGTTAGATGCATACATATGAGAAGCGCATCTCTTCATGCACGTACTCTTACACGTCTCCTGAATGTAGAATTACACACAAAATGATGTTGAATTGTTCACGTAAACAATTCATCACATCTTAATTCAACATAACAGTAGGGAGAATGTATTTCAGTACATTGCATCCATTAAAGCTGTGCATTCAGTTTTAAAGGGAGAGCACCTTAATTTAGTTGCTACTGTCCGAGTCATTGATGTTAATCAAGCAACAAAAGACATAAAATCACTCAATGTTCTTGACTGAAAAAAATAAATAAAATTTTTACTACTCCTAAAGATTAATCTACATTTATTTAAAGAAAAAATGTTGAAAATGCTTGAAAGAATGAAGAACATGGTAAACTAGTGGTTATAAATAATGCAGAGTTAATTTATATAACATGGGAATTTCAGTTGTGGTTTTATTTAATTTTAACAAAGGCATGTTTTGTGTCACCCCAGTTAAACCAGTGTCTATCATGATAAAACCTTAATATCAAACTTCTATAATGAGTTTGGACATTCTAGAGAATTGCTTAATAAATGCAGAGAAATTAAAGCCATTAGATCTTAGCAGGCTAAATTTATTTAGATTTAGTTGACTAAAATCTTATGATATTTTGTAGACCAAAACTAAAGACAATTCAGATGACTAAACAATGACTAAAACTAAATCCGATTTTAGTCAAAAGACTTACTAAAATGAAATCTCTATGCTCTGCACTAAGACAAACGTCTGCAAAAGCTGTCTAAAAACAGAACCCAGGCCAGCTTTCACAGTGAATCAAGTTCTGAGTCTAATACTACTGCTATTCACTCCAGTCTGATTCTCACTTCTTTTTACCTTTTTTACAGGCTAGTTGTGGATTTTCTCAACATTGAGGGACACATTTTCTCCACCATTGATGAGGACAATTTCAGATCAACAGACAATGAAGACTAATTACCTTTTTTCATCAGATTGCATTTATAAGCCCATTTCTTATCTACATAGTATATGTTTGTGTGTGTGTGTGTGTGTGTGTGTGTGTACATGAATGCATCATTTTAGTTTGTTTTAGTCATTTTAATAGAAGCATACTCATTTTAACTTATTTTCTGTCTTTAGAGGTCAGCATGTCATAAAAAGCAATAAAAATGGCATTGTATAATTTACAATAAATGGTATATGTGTTAAACCTTGCATTGTCTTTGAGTATTTAGACACAATGAAATATTTCAGATTAGCATTAGCTATGGGTGCACCGGAGACTCCATATTAGCTGGTTCTTTGATTTCTTGGGTTTCTTTGGCAAGTCTGCTATGCAGACACAGCTGAATACAAAGTGTCCTTTAACTAATGAAGTTTTCAAATGATTCTTGGATAGACTCATAATCGTGGTCAGAGTCAGAGAGTTTCTGTGCTGTTTTTTTTTTTTTTTTTTTTTGGAGGAAGAAAAGGAAAGAATAGATTAGTGTACATAATATTTTAGCTCCTTGATGTGCTTTTCCAAGTATCATCAAATAAAGGTTAAACCTCATTAGAGCAACACATGTCTTCAAATGCAAAGAGAAACCAACCTGATGTGTGTGCTGCTTTGGGGCTTCTGACATACATGTTGTGCGGAGTGGCGCTCTCTGCTATTGATGAGCCTTTCTTAGGCAACTGTGGAGAGGGATGGTTTGAAGTCTAGCGGAGTTGAACAAGAAAAAATAAATTACATTTATAAGCTGCTGAGCCAGCTAAGCAAATTAGAAAAGAGGAACATGTGACGATATGGGGATTTCTGTTCAGTAATACACACATACATGCAGTTATCATCCCACATGGTGTTTTCAGCAGACCAAAAATGAAAATTCAATCATTACCTCACCCATGGGTTGTTCTAAACATATATTTTGTTCCACCGAACAAAGAAAAAATGCTATTTAATAAAGACATGTTCTTGTTCATATATTGAAAATTAAGGAAAAAGACATGCTTCATTCATATAAGTGGTCCATACAACTTAAGCAATGCTGTCCGAAGCCCAACGTTTACTTTGCATTAATATTCACATTGAAAAATAGTCCGCTTTAAAACTGACCGCACTGCTGTAGATCTGATTAGTAATAATTTAAATAAATTCCAGTGAAATGTAATAATGATAAGAACTTGGGATACTCCAATCTACACTCCCAAGTATCACTCCTCCTCAATGCATCTACATTTTGAACTAAATGGTTGAGCGAATGATTAAATGACTTAAATTCAGTCCTATTGTATTGCTGAATTAATCTATCCTCATTTTCCATTTTATAATTCTGTATTCAAATTTTTATTTTAATACAATCACAGAAAATTACTTAAGCAACTGTAATTGCTGTGTAAATGCCTGCTGAGCTGTAATAAACAAACTTGCATTAAACGTCAGATTTTCAACATGGATTTTGTTGATATACTGATTTGATTTAACTGGTAATATTCCTAAAGTGTCTTATTCTAAATTAAAATGTAAGAAATTGTATTGAATTTGACTTTAATGGTGCTTTGTCATTACTGGATGTTGACAGTGTCCATCCCCAGTCACTTTCATTGTATAGCAAAGAGCAGCTTGGTTAAACTTTACCATGTAAATATGTGAGCAATTGATTTTTCCGTCACCACAGAGGGGAATTTGGAAAAAGCAGTAATAGATAATCCTGTATTAGATAAGCTAAGAATGACTCATTATGAAACCTAGATATTCTTGGTGAATTCTACATTTCAGTTGAAGTGGGTGAATAAAGGTTTGTGCTTACCTCCTCATGTGGAGGTGGAGCAGGAGCCCGTCTACCCTTTATATGACCCAGCGACAGGTTGTCGAGTTGTTTGGTCACAGCACTCCTTAAGTTTGGTGATTTTGACTCGGACTTGGGAGGCTTTTTAGGCACTTCTGAACTGGATGGCTTCCTTTTTGGTGGACGAGGAGGTGGTTCCTCAATTTTGCTTGTGAGTTTATGATATTCATAGTAGAATTTCTCTGTAACCTCAGTAACTGTCTCTATGTGAAGTTCTGGGGTCTCATTACTAGACCATGGCAGAGGATCAGAGGTGAAACAGAGAGACATTTGTAACCAATGTACTGGCAACTCAAAGCACCAGTGTGGTTTATTTGGTAGGCTTGACAACACCGTAGTCTCTGTGAAAGTCTCCTCAAGCTGAAGTGCTGGTAACCCCATCAGGGGGTCTTTTTCTAGCTCTTTATCCCGAGTCACCACTTTAACATCTACAGGCAAAGAGCTACTCACTAAATCTGCTAATTTATACTTTTTGTTGTCTGAAAGCTTTTCCACAAAGTGACCTGCCATAAACAGTGGCAGAGAGATTTCCTTACTATCTTCTTCATCTTCCTCATCCTCGTCGTCCACCTCCACTGTCTTTTTGCAAAGTAGACTTTCTATTTTCTGAGCAGCTCCTGATGAATCTTTGAGTCCATCCATCACTGCTTTCCCCAAAACCTCCAGCTGTTCTCCGACACTGAGCGCAGGCATTCCCTCTTCCTCCACCGCCTCGCAGTGACGAGTCACGCTAACTTTCAATCCTGGAGTCTGAGTGGATGCCAAGTATATCTCGTACACGGATTCAAATTCCCGGGCCCTTCTTCTCATTCTTCCACCATAGTTCTCGGAGATGATGAAGTACTGTTTTCCCTTCCTCCCCTTTGGAGTTGAGGCTAATATCATTGTTGTTGTTCTACAACTATGTAACACGAGGTGCCGGCTTCTTTGCATACCTTGAAACCAGTTGCAATTAAAAAACTGATTGGCTTCTGGGCCATCAATGATCTCTGCCATAGTCGGGAAGGACTCCGCTGGCTTAATCGCAACTTCAGTCATTGATAGCGGTGTTATAAAAACAAAATCCTGGAACTGTTCTGTCACGTCCTGGACATCCACTTCCAGACTCGATGGGAACTTGACTATGTTCTTCCTCACTATATGTAAATATAAAAATGAAATCATGAACAAATATTTATTCCAAGACCATTTCCATGCATCACCTGCACCTCTATGATAAGGGTGTCCAATCCTGCACCTGGAGAGCCAGTGTCCTGCCGAGGTTAGCTCCTACCTGATCCAACAAATTATATTAATTCTAAAGACCTTGATTAGCTGGTTCAGATGTGTTTAATTAGCATTGGAGCTAACCTTTGCAGGATAAAGACCCCGGTTTCTGCTTCAAGCAAAAATCAAAGAATGAACTGATATGACATAATTTCTAGCAAAATCAGGCCAAAATTAGGTTGGTTTTGAGTTGTTAGGCAGTTAGAAACATCTCACCAAATCAAACATTCTGGGGGAGTTCACTTTAGCTCCTAAACACCTTTGAGTTTCCACTGGTCCGTGGCGGTTACGCAATCTGTGGTTGTGTTCTAAAACTCCACCTTCTTTGACGCGCAATTTGTTTTCTTGGTTCGTTCCTGAGCTGCACAAATATATCCGCACCTGTACGATTGCTCGCGGAAAGAAAGTAATTTATTCCTAGAAAGAAATTGTAACGAAGCTTGGTCTCGACGACCTGGAGTTATGCAAAAAGCAACGCAGAGAAACATCCAAGACAAGTTTTCCAAAGAGTAAAGGTATAACGTAGCAAGTACCAAATACATGCATTTCAAAAAAAAATGTACACCATACTGCTGCTGCAACTGTCCTTTCAATAAGCAAATTTAAAGAGTATAAAGTAAAAGAAATGCCAAAACGAATATTCAATAAAAAAACATTTTGTTTCTTAATCAAAAGTAAATCGCACCACATAAAATATTAAAAGGTTTAACAATTTGTCCAGTTTGTTAAAATAAATGAACACTAATAAAATAAAGTAACAAACTGACCAATATTGTTTATCACCTTAGCAGTGCAGGAGTGTTGGAAAGTTTGTTAACAGTATACCGTTGCTCAGCCCTTTTGAACTTCTTTTTGCCCCGAAACGAAGAACGAAAACGAACTTTGTTTGAAGTATATCGGACCCTTAATGGTCCTCAAAAAGCATGACTGGACACCCCTAAGAATCTATTCTGCCCCGACCCAGATTCCACTCCACAATATGTTTGATCATGTTCAATTCCCAAAAATGGCTTAATTATTACAGAGAAGAAGAAAGTCAACAGTTATGTTATATGTTGAACCCAAGGTACTACATGTACTTTGTCACTGCTATGCTCATCATTTTTCTTACATTGGCAAGCCGCCCACCAAGGGATTTCCATAAAAAGCAAGTAAAAAGATAAGAGAAGCAGTTTCTTTCATCTATGTTATTTTTGTCAGGAAACCCCCTCGTTTAAACAATCTAGAAAAGAAAATTAAAGACAGAAGATAATTTGCTTTAGTCAGTATTAGCAGGAGTTCTTAAGCCTATTCTGTACAAATTCTGCCTAAAAGGATAGGGAAAAGTTGCTAATGCACTTCAAGCTAATTTTTATTCATTTATTATTATTTTAAAAGATTCAAAGAAATTTGAAAGATGCTAAATTCTCAAGTCTGTGGCTATGACATTTCATTGACAAATTGTGTTTAGGATATCTCAGGTTCATTCCAACTCAATTGAACCCAAGGTATTTTATCTCTTCTATGCTGCAATAAACATCTTCATCAAGATCTTCAACGTCTTTTTCTTACTCCTTCTCTGACATGTACTTAGTCTCACTCATGGAGGACTCCAACTCTGCATCAACACCCCAAGCGTGTAGTTTTCAGGTAAACCCAAAGTATGTTAGATCAGAGTTAGAGCTATACTTTAAAGGATAGTGGCCCTCCCGGAGCAGGACTGGACACCCCTGCACAGGTGTACTCAATCCCACTCGTGGAGGACTCCAACTCTGCTCCAACCCCATGGCCTGTAGTTTTCAACCCAAAGACCTTGATTAGTAAAATTCATACCAACTTATTTCCAGTTCAAAACTGCGTTATTGATTTTATTTAAAGTAACTTTCAAGGAAGCCCTAGAGTGCTTGTTATAATGCAAATCTATGTGGTTTGTGTAATATATTTGCTTGGCATAATTCTTCCTAGATTGCTTTTTTAAAAACATTTTTTACTCTGCAACGTTTTGAAAACAGTGGTTAGTCACAAGTGGCTCAAAGGGACTACAGAGGTTGGACACAGATTGTTTTCAGAAATAATCCAAAAGCCATATTTATCAATACATCATCACTGCAGCACTATGAATCTGGCTTTGGCACCAGCAAAGTGTCATGGGGAAATGATTTGGCAAATATTTTCCAAGTTACACTGTTATACTTACTTTGCATAATGGCACTAATTTCATACACTGGGCTGAAAACCAACAAGCTCCCACTGTTCTCATCTGTATTGCGGAAGCGACGGCAACTCAGTCTGGATGATGACATGATTTCCTGTAGAGAGAACCCGCGGTCACCCTGCCGCTCATAAAACTCTCCTCTGAGCGACAGAGGAAGGAGTATCTCTGCAGAGGCCATGTTCTGCTCCACCACTTGGCACCGTGCCAGTCTTTCTCCATTTTTGGCAACCTCCACCGACAGCAAGGCCAACTGTTTTCCTGCAGGTAGTGTGAAGTTGTCTAGAGTCAACTCGTTTTGGCTTATGAAGGTGAAGGAGCCACAGGAGTCCGCTCCAACAGGACACAAACTCACAATTTCCTCTAGTGAATTGTATGGTAGGTCCTCAGAGACGAGTCTGAAGTGACCTAGAGAGATGCACAGTGTGAAAAATAGATAATTTGTTTTAATAAATTAATTTCCTTGAACAACAGCCACCTTGAAAGATCTTAACTGGCACCATGTCTTTTTCATGGATAGGCAACTGCTTTGGATAAACAAGCTGTGTTTATACTTGAATATTTTTATATAATTGTTTTTAATAATTTATTTCTCATATCCCTACAATTTGGTTTTAAATCTATGATCATAACTTAAAGCATTGCTTAGTTTGAACATCCTGCCTCAATATAATGAATCATGGATAACTGTTTGTGCAGTGGCAGGGAAACCTGTTTGAAAACAATCTTTATTTTTTGGAATTCCATTTGGTGACGTTATTACTAGAAATAACACCCTTTAACAGTATATTATTTTCACCAATGCTTTAAATAGATAAAATAAATAAAAAAAACAGCCATATCTATGTGAATGCTGTCCCAGTTTACTTCTAGTCATCTGAGCAGTTATTAACTCAGTAATTTAAACATATGCTGAATAACACAAAATGCTAAATTCTAGTTTATAACAATTTACTTGTAAACATCTTGCCGTTGTTCAGCGGCTCACCTGGATATCCAGCAGGCAATTCAAATGAAGCTCCAGTGTCAATCTCCTCACAAGATACAGACAGGAGCTGTAAACCAATGACCTTCACCAAATCTCCAGTAGATAAGCACACTTCACTCCCTGAAAGCTCATAAATGGACCCTGAAGTAAAAATAAAACATCATCATGCCCTATTTGCATAACTGTAGGGGTTCATTTTAATACTAGTTGATTCCTATAAAATGTTAGGATGGACTTTGATTGCACAGTCCAACATGCCACAGTGAGTCAGACCTTTCTATATCTCTGCATTTCATAGAACTGTGAGAGTATGGATTAAATAGATATTCCTTTGTGACGATGCATCGTACTGATTCTAGAGGTCTTTGTTTTATTTGACTTCAGTACTGTACTTCAAATTTAAAACATCCTCTTTATTTAAAGCAGTGGTTCTCAACTTGGGTTGGGCTGCAAGTGTTCAGCATGGGGAAATTGTACAGATAAACAAACAGTAAAAACACATTCCTTATATAGTAGTATTGTGGTGCAAATACTTATCCTCATAACCTTTGAATTTTTATTTATTTATTTTTTTTGTTAAATATGAATAATTTGAATACATTTTTGTTATTTTATGTATTACAAACAACTTTGAGACTGTGCTGGGGTCCTGAGAACCACTGATTTAAAGTACACAGTCATGACTTTTACAGTTTTATGCATGTAAAAGCACATTCAACAGATAAATAAGCCTATTATATTGCATAAGAAGCTGTTGCATATATGAATCAAAATGATGATCACATTTGTATCCTGATGTATAAATAGCAGTGAACTACTTATGTTTACATTTGATTTGAGATCACCCTTTATAAGAAAAACAAAAACTGCAACTGAGACTAAACTCAACTGCTCATCCGGTCACACATCTGCTTGTACTGAGGATGCACAGCATAAACCACAAAGACAATGAGAAAAAAAAAGGATCTTAAACCTCATGTCCTGTTTGGGGTCGGAGAGACCCCACAACCATTTCAATTACAATAAAAACAGTTTATGGTGCAGTATGACATTTTAACTTGCTTAGCAGATGTTACTTTACTTTGGTTTGGAGTTTCACAAATCCCATCCATAAAGCATGACAGGTTTCATACGCACATTGTCCCTTTGTATTTTTCACTATGTATTTTCAATTGTAAAAATAGGTCAAATTTACCCTAAACTGAAACAACATCATACAAGTCACATTTCTAAATAAATAAAAGCATAAATACAGGGGGTTGCAGTTATATTTGACAAATTGTTATTAAAAGAACTAATACGTTTCATTTCAAAGCCATCATTATTTTGTACATCATCAAGGTCTCTGGCACCAAAGTCAATCTCAACACAGCATAGCATTTGGAGAACATTGTTGTTCCTTATTTTACAAAATGATGATGGCTAAAAGAATCATAAAACTGGAAAAAAAAAATTATTAACAATCTAAATGCAAAATAAATGTATGGACATAGGAGAACAGAATTTTTTTTTTTTTTTATCTTTTTTTTTTTTTTGCAGAGAGAAAAGAAGAGAGAAGAGAGAAAAATGCAGAGAGAAAGAAGAACCTACCCTGGAAATAAACCCCAGAGCAGATCTGCAGGACGCGGGGTAGAGACTGCTGATCCAGACAGTTGATGAAGACTCGCAGAGACTGGAGGTCGCCCATCTCTCTCAGCTGAGCTGATATTCAGTCTGCACACACTTAACTAGAGTTCAGAGAGGAAGTCTCAGAGGGACTCACCCTGAACCACAGGCACTAACACATAGAGTGAGAGACCTGCACACAAGCCTTTCATTTCCCTTGATTGAAATAGATACATTTTAATTAAATGTAAATTAATATTCATGTACTTTTAGTTTCAACATACAATAAATGCGTTAATAATTAATGTTAATGCTGTTTAAATTCATTCTGCCTATAAAACCGTCTCCCGGAAGGAGACTTAGGTCTCTGCAGAGCGAAAGTGGGCGTTTATGACCTTGTGGGTGTTTTCAAACTGCTGGGTGTTTCTAAATCATGCAATCAAAATGATCCCCCTTGCCCAACCCCAGAACCACCCCTAAACCTGCCATCACTATGAATTTAGCCAATCAGGTATCATGGTCTAAAAACACCCTGATCTGGTAACTCCCATTACTTCCCCGGAAGGAGAGGATCCAAAAATCCTTTTATGGCGAACGCTTGGCTCATTAATATTAATTACGCAATACTGCTATTGGTCAATCTTCATAAAGGGGGCGGTCTCTCGCGTCTGTCATTCACCACCGAGAGATTCGCTTATTCGCCGGTTGAGTGACGCCCACTTACTCACGTCTGCTTTTAAGCCAATCAATTACGAGTTCTGAAAGAGCATCTTTATTATTCATGAGCCGGAAGACGTCGTTCAATTTTGAGTAGATTACCCAAGATGCTTGGCGTGTATGTAGCAGGCTAGAATGTGTGACAATGGAAACAAATACTACAGCAACGAACCCATCTTTCGACTGTCCATCATGGTAAAACACACACCAGTAATTGCTGTATTTAATGCATGAATCTTTATCGTATCCAGCATTCAAAAAAACCCGCAATCTTGCAGCGAACGGTTAGCTCTCGTGCTCTTTTAGCGGATCTTCCGTCGCACTGTGGAGCTCAAACCTGTTTTACAAACTGCCCTCGTTGTGTAGAACTGTGTACAGCGTTTAATTAATCGAAGTAATTTGGTAATTAGAAGTAAATCTTCTACCCGAGGACACCTCAGTTGCTGTGTGTGTTGTAGTAGCTGGTTTGAGCTCGTGTGTTGGTCTGGTTTCAGGGCAGGGAAGCCTCCAGCAGGACTGCATCTGGACGTGCTGAAAGGAGACAAACTCGTCGAGGTATTTCACTCAGTCTTACGAATTCTAGTTGATAATACTGTTAGTAAAAAACTAGCCATCGCAGGTTTTTATTATTTTAACTAATGCATGTAACGTACTCCGACCTCGTGTTGTTCCAAACCTGTATGTTGTTATTGTTTTCCATAGACTTTTTAAGGAATCTTAAAGCAACTCTTTTTACTAATGACCACAACTCTAGGATAAACATGCACATAAAAATACAAAGACGGTCAAAAGTTTGGGAACCGTAAGAATTTCCATTTTTAAGTCTCTTCTGATCCCTGTGGCTGCACTGCATTTAATTGATCAAAAATACTTTAAAATGTAATTTATTTCTGTGTTTTGCAGCTGTATTTTCAGCATCATTACTCCAGTCTTCAGTGCCACACGATCCTTTAGAAATCATTATTATAATGTGATTTTTTATTCTCAATCTTAGAAACAGTTTTTGCTTATATATATATATATATATATGTATATGTATATGTGTGTGTGTGTGTATGTATATATGTTTTTTATGTGTATATATATGTGTGTGTGTGTGCATGTGTATATACTGGAACCTGTGATATCTTTTTTTTGGGGATTCTTTGAAGAATAAAACGTCAAAAAGAGCAGCATTTATTCAAAATAGAATTTTTTTGTAATCGTATACTCTACTCATTTTTATTTTCTTACTATTTTTGAAAGAAATTAATACTTCTATTCAGCAAAGATGTGTTAAATTGATTAAAAAAAAGTGACCGTGGAAGACTTGCATTGTTAGAAAAGATCTGTATTTTAAATAAAATGCTTTTCATTCATCAAATAATCTTGAATAAAATATCACTGGTTCCAAAAAAATATTAAGCAGCAAAAACGGTTTCCAACTTTGCTAAATAATCATCATATTTTTCTGATTACTGAAGATCATGTGACACTGAAGACTGGAGGAATGATGCTGAAAATACAGCTGCACATCACAGAAATACATTACACTTAAAAGTATATTAAAATAGAATACTGTTATTTTAAATTGTAACTTTTTTTTTTTTTTTAACTGATCCCAAACTTTTGAACAGCTGTGTGTGTGTTTTAATTATGTGGGTAATGTTTTAAAGTGATTGACAGCTTGTCCATCATGTGACAGATGCACCAGATACTGACCTGTCCGCCTGCAGCTCAGTTGTGTTTTCTCACACTGATGCATGCGTGATGGTGGCTGTCAGGTCCAGATGGTGCTACAGAAACACAAGACCCTGAGATTTAAGCTCTGAGAGGCGAGGCGCTCCCTCAGGTGTTATAACTCTAGGGCACACTATCACACATTGAGTAAATGCTTGTGAGAGCACAGAAACACTGCTGTCATGCTATGAGTCGATTTATATCATGGGCACTTAGCCTGAAGTTTATTTCGAGTGCCTTGCAAAGTGGCACCTGACAACATTTAATACAGGACTTCAGGTGAATAAGTTAACATGTTTAACTTATGAATATCACCATATTTTCCAGTGTATACACTCATTTGCATACATTTCCTGCACAGAAATCTGAGCAGTGGATATAAAATTAGTTTCAAAATCCGTTCATTTTGTGTCATGTTGTTGACATATTATTAAAGACTTTCACAGAGGGAGTTTCAGGGTTTTGACGTAAACCAGCAAATACTGCTTTGTTTTTCAACAGCAGGAAAGTTTTTAGGAAGGAAATGTTATATAATTTAGCTGATTTATTTATGAAGGAATCCCTCTGTAAATACCTCCAAAATATAGATAGGATTCAAACTGTAATGTTTGGTCTATGCAAGTTTTACTGAAGTGGAGATAAAAAAAAAAAAAGCACAATTTTTAAAGGTATGTATTGTATTGATTTATGTATATACAGACACGCATAGCATAATAAAACACACATAGATGAAGTCTGCAAAAAGGCACATTATAAATGTAGTGAAAATGGAAGCGTTTTTATTAGTGAGCTCAGGCTTGTTAGCCCGAACAGACGTGGACGTTATCTTTCCTTCTGATTATGTGTGTTGTTTGAATGCGCACAGTCTACTGAAGTGCTCTCTCTGCAGAAACTGATCATTGATGAAAAGAAGTATTATCTGTTCGGGAGGAACCCGGACATGTGTGACTTCACCATCGACCATCAGTCGTGTTCTCGCGTGCATGCGGCGCTCGTCTACCACAGGCATCTGAAAAGAGTGTTTCTCATCGACCTCAACAGCAGTAAGTGCATCAGACCAATGACAAACGTGCCACATCATACAGATGACAGACAAGTAAACCAGCGTGTGTGTTGACTTCCTGTAGCACATGGTACATTCCTGGGACACATTCGCCTGGAGCCCCACAAGCCCCAGCAGGTTCCCATCGACTCCACCATGTCGTTTGGTGCATCCACTCGTGTTTACACCATCCGGGAGAAACCTCAGGGGCAGTCGGGCTCCGGCGTCGGGGACAGCAAAACCGGGGACGACGAGGAGCTGAAGGGTCTTCTGGGACTCCCACAGGAAGAGACTGAACTGGAGGTACATGTGTGCTCTACTAGTTATTCTGGAGTGACAGTCATCAAAACTGAAATATCACAAGTATTGGAATTCTGTGGTGAAAGAGCAAATAGAAACTCTAAGCAAGTGTTGGCAATATATTGGCACCAATACAAGTCAAACTTCAGTTTCAGTTTGGGTAACAGCAAAAACTGTTGAAACTTGTTAATCAACTATTTGAAAGAATAAAAAAGTAGTGTGAAATTAAATTAGTTTTGTTAATGCTAAAGTAAAATTGCATGTAGCATTCAAATAATTCAAAGTTTTTTTTTTTTGTTTGTTGTTTGTATGTTTTTTTTTCATAAATATGGCTTTAAATTAGAAAAAGACATGCCTTTCAGTTTGCATTTACACTCCGAAACCTGACCTGTTTTTGAGATTTTTTGTCCTGTTCATTGCTCTGGTCAAGAATAGCTGATGTCCCGGATATACGGTTGCTTTAATATCAAGATTTAATATACTAGCGACATTTCACTGCTCTATAACAATTTTGATATCACCGCAAAAACAAATACTACGCTAACTAATGTACATAAAAAGTAATGAAAACATTATTGAAACTTCATGCTCCGCAAGGGAAGGAGAAAATGAAGAAATGAGCAAGGGAAGGAGAAAGTAAACTCACCAGACAGACAGATGGAAATCCGTTATCTTCATTAAGATACATTCATGTGTGATATGATCTGAGAGTAGCCTATAATTTTAACATCAGTCAATCAACCATTTTTGTGATAGAATGTAAGTAATTAGTAATAAGCATGTATGAATGCATGTGTCACTCCAACAGATTTTAGGACTGGTGGTGGTGCTCGAGACATTGTTGGTCTTTCAGTCCAGTGTTTTCAGACTTGAACATAATTTGCAATGTATGAATGAATGAATGGCTCTCAATAGTGTGCTTGGCTTATTTGGCAGAACCTGACCGAGTTCAACACGGCTCATAACAAGCGCATCTCCACCCTCACCATCGAGGAGGGCAACCTGGATATTCAGAGACCCAAGAGGAAAAGGAAGAACTCCAGAGTGAGCTTCGGTGAAGAGGACGAGATCATTAACCCAGGTTAAAAAGCTTTTCATCCGGCCTGCATGTCATCGAACCACACCACTAGAAAAACAGTTTACCCACTAAATATTGCGAATTTGTGATGAATGATGGGTACATTAGCCCATTAATTAATATCTAGGGAAAATGTGTAATGCTGGGCTCTTAATTATAAAAATCCCAAAATACACTACAACTCTTTTGTTAAAATATATCTTGCTTAACTAGATCCTGGTCCTCATTTAAAAGGATGAGAGAAAATATGCAAAATTACATCAGTTTACAACATAATACAAAATAAATCCATAAAGTAAACGGTGACATAATTGATCCACAACTGATTTTAAGCAGTCGCTTGGCATAAATGTTATTCATTGATCGTGAACTGCTCTGAAACCACAAGTCTGTAGAAGATGCCACAGCTCCGTGCTTTGACTTTGAACGTGATCACATTTAATTCAATCACTTTTCATTCCCAAATCAAAGGTTTTTCTTAATACCATTTTAAGCACCCACGGGAACCCTTCGATTGAGAAAACCTATGATGTTAGGCATTATTCTAATATTATTTATATACTAGTATAGTTTTATTAATAACTTAAGTTTTTTTTTTTATAAAAATTTCTGTCACTTTGTTGTTAACTCTTTTAGAGGACATCGACCCCTCTGTTGGACGTTTCAGAAACATGGTCTCAACAGCTGTGGTTCCTATTAAGGTAACTTCTCAAATATCAAGTCTTTCTGCCTTATGCAAAAAAGAGCGAGTGATTTACATGGCTATGTTTACCCAACAGAAGAAGAAACTGGGCGGAGGCAATGCGCTGGGAATCGAGGAAATGGTGACGCGACACATGCACACGTTCCCTATGCAGGGAGGACTCTACAGAGACCTTCCCCCGGCCAGTCATGAAGCTCCCAGTGGAGCCACAATAATGGGAGGGCTGCCGTTACCCCTGCCCAACCCGGCCCCGGACGTAGACCTGGTCCACGAGGTCCCGCCGCCTCCGCTCGTGCTCAACCCCACGCCGTTACCCGGCCCGTATGCCTCCGACCCGCTCAGCGAACCCCGCAAGAAGAAGTACGCTAAAGAGGCCTGGCCTGGCAAGAAGCCCATGCCTTCTCTGCTCATTTAGCTGCTTCTTAATAACACCGGCTGTGTCTGACTCGTCTATACTCCTCAATTAGGTTTTGACTGTACTACAAGAATCTGAGTAAACTGTAAGTTTTAAAAGAATTATTTTGTAAGTTTTTCCTCCTAAAATGAACAGGGATTCACACTCATGTCTCTGAATTACTTTCTAAATCCAGTGAAATGCACCGTTTAGTTCGAGACTTTTGATTTCTTTCGCTCTGTTCCTCACACACAATGATCTGGTCATGGCTTTGTAAATCATCTGTATTTGTTTTGTTAAAAGAGCCGCTTGGACATAGTGCATCAGGTCTTTTGTGTTTCATAGGAAGTTTGCCATGACACGAGGGCGAGAAAATGCCATTTCAGTGCATTTTGATTGAGCTATTTCTTTAAAATGCCAGCTTGAAAGTGTGGGAACCTACAGAAATGCAAACAAAAGCACATTACCTGGTCCAAACAGCAAAATGTGTCATGTTTAGCCTAAGACGGCAGACATGGGGTTTAACTTTTATAATGTACTCCTTTTTTTATTATTTTTTTAATGACTATTAATGTCAAATGTTCAGAAGTTTTACACGGATGGGCTATTTATGTACACGTTATAGCTCTAGAGAGCAATACGTTCTTTCAAACTCAATCAGACGTGCATGAGCATCAGTAATACAGAGGATAGATCCAGTAGATGTTAGAGGTTTCAAAACTGATGAAATTCTGCAATATTGTAACATTTTGACCTTTTGTGAAGATCTTTTTTTTCCTCTGCTGCTCCACTTTAATATACGAACCGACTGCAGTGGCGTTTCAAATGAACTGTAGTTGATCGTGACATGCTTCATCAGGGCTCCGTGCAGATGGCCTTCAATGTTAAAGAAAAAAGTTTTCTACTCCTGTTCTGTTTGGTACATTTGCTGTTTGTACATATCACTCACAATAAAATCCAGTGTATTTTTATATATTTAAACTGATGCCTGAAGTCTTTACCTTTGAATCTTAATTTATATTTACCAGTTTCTCCACAATTATGGATTGAGGCCATAATGTCAACACAAGTTGTCCATCCTGTCCTCGCAGTGTTACAGCATGCCTTTACATTACACAAGCACCTAACTGACACTGTTATTTTCACATATACAGCTGAAAGAAGCAATTATGGGCCTAGTACAATACACATGCACCACCAAGAGTAGATGCCAGTGGTGATATTTGAATGTTCAGTGTGAATATACAATACTTTTGCCACCTCACTTCCTGTTCTTCACCAGCATACTTTTATGCTATTTCTGGAAACTGGTGTCAAACCACAAAAAATAACATTGTAAAAGACTTATGAGGCTTTTGTTTGTCTATGAAATGAGACCCTTTTTATTAGAAATGGTTTGCCAAATAAAATAGAATATATATATATATATATATATATATATATATATACAGTTGCAATCAAAATTATTCAACCCCCTTGACCTGCAAGACATTTTGCTGAAATCAATTCAACAAATGCATCAGTAAAGAATTAGAGAAAGTTTGTTAATAGACTTTTGAGTGATTCTGAGAACGGAACATTGATGAATCATGATAAAATTCGAACTGGCTCTTAACATTCATGTTCAAAATTATTCAACCCCCTTTGTGCAGAAATATTTATGCTTTAAAATCTCTAATAAATGCTGTCTGTAAGTGTTTAGAAGCTTCTGTCACCTCTCTATTACAGTCTTGAGCCATTCCTCGCATGAAAAAGCTTTCAGATCACTGATAATCTTTGGTTTTCACATTGCCACTGATTTCTTCAAATTCAACCAGATATTTGAAATGAGAATTAAGCCTGGAGACTGAACAGGTCACTCAAGTACATCCTCTGACTGATCCCTGAACCAAGCAGTAGTAGATTTGGACGTGTACTTTGGGATGACTGTCCTGCAGGAAAGTCCATTGATCATCAGCTTCAGTTCTTTGCACCAAAGGCATCACAATTCTTGTCACAATGGCCTGATACTTCAAAGAATCCATGATTTCCTTCATACAGTCATGATTTCCACTTCCTGCTATAGTAAAGAAACCCCATAACAGGACTGATCCACCTCCAAGTTTGAGGATGGAGATGGTGTTCTTCTGCTTATGAGCTTTGCCTTTTTTGCAGCAGACATACCGCTGATCCATGGGTCCAAAAAGTTGCAGTTTGGTCACATCACTCCATATAACATGCCTCCAGAGCTCCACAGGTCTACACAAATGAATTTTGTGCCTTTTGTTCTTCTTGATCAAGAGTGCTATTCTACAAGATGTCACAACATGAAGGCCATACTTGTCTAGTGTTCTTCTCACTGCATTGAAATGGTTTTCCTCCTTTCATCGGGTCATCTTGCAAGTCTTTGGCTGTACATTGAAGGTTTTTCTCAGTTGCTCTGATTAAACGTTTTATGTTATTGTGCTTTTTCTTCAACACCCTCAAAGGTTTTCTGGTAAAACACACTTTAAACTAAGGAATAAGGCTGAGAGCTGTGTCTCTAGGAACTTTCAATGTCTTGGAAATCTTCATATAGCCTTAGTCTTTCTAAAGTAATAGAATATTTATTCTCTTTAGCTTTTGTGAGATTTCTGTTGACATTTTTGCTGCTCAACTTCAACACATGCTTGGGCTAACTGAATGTGTAACAGCTCAGGCTAATACTGTTTTTAATAGTTTCTAAAAGCTTAATTGTGTTTTGAGACTGTTTTATTCTCCACCATGCAGATAAGTGATTTAAAAACAGCAATGTTTAATAGGGGTTGAATAATTATGATATAGCAGTATTATAAAAAAAATCTTATAATTCAAAAATATTACATTATATATTGACAATATCACTTTTAATATATAGATGCAATTTTTATTTTATCCTGGATCTTCAGAAAGGCTTGTATTTGTAAAGTACTGCAGTCTCTAGGGGGTTGAGTAATTTTGATTGCAACTGTATATATATATATATATATATATATATATATATATATATATATATATATATATATATAAACATTTATTATTTAAAAGTGATTATTTCCTCCCACTTCTGGAAGGACTTTCCTTTTTTCATGGAAGGCAAACATAACAATTAAAGCTCTTATTTTATTGGTTATGATATAAACCAGTTAATGCAAAAGTTAAACAAAATCAGCTAGACTGCAAGTTCATAACTTAAACTCTAAACGGCAATATTGGAGAATCCCAACAGCATTCTGTCATCATCTTAATCATCAGTTTCTCCATGTGTTGTAAGATCCCATCTTTCTGTTGTAGGTGTATGAGTCTCTGTAGCTCAGACGGATGTCCTTCTTTTGTCGCTTATGCTGCCATCTGTATTTAGCGCTCTTCCTCTTCTTCATCCTAGTCTTCGTCTACTTCACCTTCTGCTTGATGTTGAAACATGTTCTCTTCTCTTAATTTACAAGGAATACAAGATGAGGGTGAGATTAAAATACTACATACATACCCATGGATGAATCCGTCCCGGTCATAATTATCAGACCCAAAATAAAAATAAATTTGTTTAAAGAGAAAGTGTTCAATGAGAGACAAAAAAAATTAAAAATTAATTTTGTTTTAATGAAATGAAAAGCTAAAAAGCAGATGCCCATTGAACAGTTTCTGATGTGCATTTTGAACTAGGTCAATGACTATAAATGATGTTTCTGATCTTAATGTTTGCCAGATTGTTGACATACAGTACAGTATAGGCCATATATATATATATATATATATATATATATATATATATATATATATATATATATATATATTATATATATATATATATATATATATATATATATATATATATATATATATATTATATATATATATATATATATATATATATATATATATATATATATATATATATATATATATATGATCTCATTATGAAGCAAACTAATTGTCATACTAGTGTTTTAAGTTTGTCTGATTTATGGCATGCAATAAATGTTTCTTGGTCATTGGTTTTACATGGTGAAAATATGTGCTGTTACTAATTAAATCAGTGAGAGTTTAAAAAGTGTGTTTAGGAGTCCACAGGTCCAAAAGTTTCTAAAACATCCATAAACGTGAAAAACTGAGAGAAGCGTCATTGACCAGTTCACCGCAGACAGCACACATCCGATTTGTGATAAAATGATCAAATAACTCTTTTTACAACTTAATCTGAGACCAAAGTATTGTTTTTAAGGTTACATAGTGGTGCTGTGAATCAGAATCAGAAGCATTTCAATTTTTTATTTACGCATTACGCACATTTTGTATTTTTATTATATACATTTTTTAATCAAACCAGATCAAAATTCAGTTTGAGTGAGGGTTACACATAAACAGCATCATGAGTATATTACAGCATTGTCTCCACATACTGATGTAACTCGTTCCCCTCCTCCACTAAAAGTTATAAAAGTTCAATGGAAAGTCTTCTGTCATCATTTACTTCCTTTCTTCTGTGGAAAACAAAAGGAGACATGACGTCTGAATGTTTTTAGTTTATACAGTGAGAGTCAATGGGGTTCAAACAACACTGCCCACACACTTAAGCAGGATGGATGATATTGGTTGCTTATTTAATAATTTGTTACAATTCTTCATGGACATTTTTCAGAATTGGCCAAAATTTAGTAGGCCTGTCTTTTGTAATAGTTGTTTTCAGCATAGTGATTTAAATTCCCAAGAATTTATGAGCTGAGCAGGAGGAGAGTTTTTAGTAATTCGTCCATCACACTCAAATATTCTTGTATTATGTTACCCCTGCTTCACATTAAGTTTGGTGTGCAAACCTCTATGGTCTACCCTAAAACATACAGTGCTATAGATTCCTCTATTCATAGTGCTGTCTTTTTTTTTTTTGTATTAAAGCATTAATGCGCTGCTATTTTGAGGGGTGTCATAAATATGACAAAGGAGATTGATATTTAGTGTACTTGACTATCACAGCACAAAATCTGAAGAGTTTTAACTGTACTGTTTTAATTGTATAGACCCATGAACGTGGGGATTACACACTCTGTTGCACCATCAGCCCATTTCAAATCAGTTATACATTTACACGGGTGCATTAAATACGTCCCAATGGGCTTTTCAGGGATATGCTGTCTGGTACATAGTGCAATGCACTATAAATGGTGCATAAATAAGAAATAACTAGTGCACTGTTGAATACAAAATCTGTTGCCACCAGTTTCACTAATGGACAATATATTGAACAGGTAAACACTGTACAAGTATTTAGCAATTTATTTAGACTCCAGTATGAAGGATGATCATATATTCAAAGATTAGCCTTAAAGCTTTTAGGTGTAAGTCATGTTGATTCTATAGAAAAAATGTTGAATCCATTCTGTGAAATATGATGTGGTTATAGTAGATAATTTATCAGTACTAAAGTCCCAGACTGTACGATAATAAAAAAAAAAAAAAAACTATCCATCCATTTCCTGTCCTCATTTAAAGCAGTGTTATTTAGTATCAATGAGATGCCATTATAGTTTTTATTACCATTTTTAGATTATATTTTTAATAAGTGCTGCCTGTGACTAATGATTTTTCTGGTCAAGTAGTAGTCGTTCATTTTAAGCATCAGTCCACTAATAGCATGTTTATTAATAAAGCATTTAAATCATAATAATGATCCTTTTAATTGCCTACAAAGCCTAATTAACACTAAAGCACACTTATAAAACATGCCACAGTGCACCGCAGAAGCTAAACAGTAAGAAGGCTGCATTAAAATTTTATTAATTCACTGATAAGCAAGTGCTTTATCGTCATCTCCACAGCAGTGGATGCGCCTGTATGCATGTTTCAAATGGATTATTACATAATCTGAGATTATTCATTTTACATTTGAATTTGTTAATTTTAAAAGTAGACATTTTACTCTCTACAGATATATTTTTAATGTCTGTAAGGCAAAGATATACAAGGAGTTTCACGCTCAAGTTTACAGACCGAGATGGCAGAAAGCACTTCCCATTTGCTTTCATGACTTTACAAAAGTGCATTTTGTTGTTATAGATAGTGCAAACAAATAAACGTAGAGTCTTTACTGATTTGAAGAATATATTACTCAATAATATATAATTTTACATTATTATTTGTAATGATCAAAAAGCATGTGCAAAGTAACAACTCTGTAAGACAGGGGTCTCCAAACTAGATCCTGGAGGACCAATGACCTGAAAAGTTTAGCTCCAACTGGCCTTAACAGACCTATCTGGAAGTTTCTAGTGTGTCTAGTTAGAGCTTGATTAGCTGGATCAAGTTAAGGCTAGAAGGGATACGTTTGGCTCTACTGGGCATGCGCACATAAATACAGCGAATTTTTGTCATACTGTACTAGGGCTTGCATAGACTACTCAGCGCTGTTGGAACAATCGACTACTCCAGCATGCATTAACCATAATGCATACAAAGTGTTTGCAAGTACGACGTGAATTTTAGGATTACAATATTGCATGGAGCTGTTACTTTCTATTCACTTATCTATGTTGCATGTAAAAATGAAATATGTAATGTAATTAGGGTTGTGCCTGAAGCCGAATACCTTATTCGGAATGGCACAGATAATGGCTTCAAAATCGAATAACGGACAAGGAATAATTCTGCCTGAATACTCGGCTGAAGCTGGCACACTCCAGAGTTTGCTAGATAACAGGTGAGCCAGGGAATCAACACAATATTATACACAGACCTCTTAAGTCACGAGTGTGAAGTATTCTGTACATTAGAAGCTGTTGCCCCAATCAAATTGAAAAAAGTTAGAGAAAAACGTACTGTACCATGGTATAACAGTAATACTCACTCTCTCAAGAAATTAACTCGTAGTCTTGAACGCAAATGGAGAAAAACTAACTTAAAAGTTTTTAGAATTACATGGAAAAACAGTATGTCCAGCTATAGACAGGCTCTAAAAACTGCTAGGGCAGAGCATATACACAAACTCATTGAAAATAACCAAAACAATCCAAGGTTTTTATTTAGCACAGTGGCTAAGTTAACAAATTACCAGATGCCACCTGATTCAAATATTCCACCAACGTTAAATAGTAATGACTTTATGAATTTCTTCATTGATAAAATAGATAACATTAGAAATACAATAGCGAATGTAGATTCTACAGCGTCTAACACTTCAGTTTCATCCATCGCACCCAAAGATAAACTGCAGTGCTTTACAACCATAGGACAGGAAGAGCTAAATAAACTTATCACTGTATCTAAACCAACAACATGTTTATTAGATCCTGTACCCTCAAAATTACTGAAAGAGCTGTTACCTGTAGCCGAAGAAACGCTTCTCAATATCATAAACTCGTCGTTAACTTTAGGACCCGTCCCAAAACCATTCAAGCTGGCGGTTATCAAGCCTCTTATTAAGAAACCAAAACTAGATCCTAGTGTACTGGCAAATTATAGGCCTATTTCAAATCTTCCATTTATGTCTAAAATTTTAGAGAAAGTTGTGTCTGCTCAATTGAGCACCTTCCTGCATAAAAATGATATGTATGAAGAATTTCAGTCAGGTTTTAGGCCCCACCATAGCACAGAAACTGCCCTTGTTAAAATTACAAATGACCTGCTCCTTGCGTCAGACCAAGGCTGCATCTCATTTCTAGTCTTACTTGATCTTAGTGCTGCGTTCGACACCATAGATCATGACATACTCATAGATCGATTACAAAACTATACAGGTATTCAAGGGCAGGCTCTAAGATGGTTTAGATCCTACCTGTCCGATCGCTACTATTTTGTTTACTTAAATGGGGAGTCATCTCATTTATCATCAGTAAAATATGGAGTACAACAAGGATCCGTCCTAGGTCCCCTTCTATTTTCAATGTATATGTTGCCCCTTGGTAATATTATTAGAAAATACGGAATTAGCTTCCACTGTTATGCTGATGATACTCAGCTATATATCTCAACGAGACCAGATGAAACTTCCCAATTATCTAAGCTAACAGAGTGTGTTAAAAATGTAAAAGATTGGATGACACACAATTTTCTCCAATTAAATTCGGATAAGACAGAGATACTAATTATTGGACCAAAAAACACTACACAGAATCTTGTAGATTACAGTCTGCAACTAGACGGATGTACTGTTACTTCCTCTACAGTCAGAAATCTGGGTGTTATATTAGATAGCAATTTGTCTTTTGAAAATCATATTTCCAATGTTACAAAAACTGCATTCTTCCATCTTAGAAACATTGCCAAGCTATGAAACATGTTATCTGTTTCTGATGCAGAAAAGCTAGTTCATGCATTCATGACCTCTAGACTGGACTATTGTAATGCACTTCTAGCTGGTTGTCCTGCTTCGTCAATAAACAAGCTACAGGTCGTCCAAAATGCAGCAGCTAGAGTCCTTATGAGGTCAAGAAAATATGATCATATTACCCCAATTTTACAGTCTCTGCACTGGCTACCTATTAAGTTCCGTATCAGTTACAAATTATCATTACTTACCTATAAGGACCTAAATGGTTTAGCTCCAGCGTACCTAACTAGCCTTCTACCACGTTACAACCCATCACGCACCCTAAGGTCACAAAACGCTGGACTTTTGGTCGTTCCTAGGATAGCAAAGTCCACTAAAGGAGGTAGAGCTTTCTCACATTTGGCTCCCAAACTCTGGAATAGCCTTCCTGATAATGTTCGGGGTTCAGACACACTCTCTCTGTTTAAATCTAGATTAAAGACACATCTCTTTCGCCAAGCATTCAATAAGCCAATAATTATTTAAATTAATTAATTAATTAATTAATTAAATTCAAGCAGCCAATAATGTATCTTTTTAATTGTGAGTGTAGTTGCATCTGTTCAAAGTTGCATTTTTATTCATTAGCTTGGGTTAAACTAATTTTACTTTGTTGGATCAGCAGCTATGCTAATGATGTCTGTATTTTGTTTCTATGTTTCGCCACGGGATTTACATCCCGTGGTAACTAGGATTTAAACAAGCTCCAGTCTGGATCCAGAACACCTGAGAAGAGATGATGCTGACCCTCAGAGGACCTCAGATGATGCTAACCTTGAATCAACAAACAGAACTAACAATTATTGCTAAATGTGTGACTGAATCATATAATAACTTAATTAATAATATTGATAGTTCATCGTCTAGCTGACTACGTCTTGTATTATTATTATTATTTTTATTTTTTCTAAAATCCTGTCAAATGTGCACAAACTACTAGCTACTACTAAATATTGTAGAAACATAATTTTCTGTAAAGTTGCTTTGTAACGATTTATTTTGTAAAAAGCGCTATACAAATAAACTTGAATTGAATTGAATTGAATTTAAGTGAATCAATGTAAACTTTATGAGTGAAAAGAGTGCAAATCAAACACCGCATTGCTGTTGCCTCTCCCCGCATCTCTCAGAAATCAGAGCTTTGCAAGAATAATTTCACCTATAAAAATACATCATACACGTTCTATTATTTGCATATATTTAAAAGGCAATGATTTAAAGCTTATGCTACAATATGATACGTCTCAGTCTCTCAAAAACCAAATCAGTTCTCTCTCAAGAGTAGGCTAATAATCAACTTAGATACAGATACATTTCCTACTTGTCCTACATGTTTGCATATTTACCTTTTGATGGTTTGCGCAGCATGCACACATTTGTTTAGTGAAGTTCTCTAAAATTAAGACTCGCTTAAAGAGTTCTGCGTAATGAAAATTTGTGCATTGAATGGATTCAGTCATGTTCAAATGAGTACTCTCTCTGCTTGCATGATAAATTTTATAAAAAAAATTAATACATATTTTAGTTTAACACGAGATACTTGTTCAGTGATAACTGTTACATGAACATTTAAATATGTAATGTTTGCATAAGGCTATACATTAATAAGCATTTATTGATTAAAAAACCTATTTAATGAGTTTTCATTTACAATAGCATAAATCACGAGTAGTCAAGTAATTTTAAATAAAAAAATGGACTAGTAGAAATCAGTAGTCTTGCAACCCCTATACTGTACAACATTTATTAGTATTTCATTATTGTAAATGATAAATTTAAGGCTATCTAGGTGTAGATGTAAATAAAACACAATCTAACACGATTTATTAAGAACATTTTATTAGACACATCTAAACTTTTCAGAATGCAGCAATTTCACTGCTGGTCATGCACATCCTTCCCTGTAACAAAATTGAAAGCTAAGCCAAGATGAAGAGACAGCTGATCATATCTGTCCACACGTTTTCAGTTCCGGCATCATGCAAATGTGTTTTTGTTTTGAAGAAGAATTATTTTATTTTATATTTTTTGCTGGACTCTGTCGAGACCAACGAGAACATCTGGTGAGTCCAATGGCCAAGTCCCAGTGTAAACGCAACGAGTCCGAGACAAGTCCGATAGAAAAATGTCTCTAGTCCGGACTCAAGTCCAAGACTGGACTCATAGCCGATGAAGAGGGCTAGGTGCTGAGGCAGTAGTAATACAATTCAGCGCAATCACCCTTCCCCTCCGGTGTGATGGAGGAGTGGAAATAAGGCAGCAAAACATGCTGGTACTTAAAAAAACAGATGTCCTGAATAAGCAGGAATAGATAAATGGGGACAATTCTTTTGTGCTTTTTTTACTTAGTAAATGACTTTACAGATGCAAGAGAATAAACATTATGCTGAAACGTCTTGCCTAGGTGACCTAGTTGAAACCATGGGCTGAAGGTCTGCCCTCAGGTGACTCAGTCATCTAATGTCTGCTCAGCCTTCTCCTCCTGCACTGATAGAATATGTGGTGCAAACGAGGGAATATCCAAGTTAAATTTCACAAAAGTGCTGTGAGATAACCAGCCCGCCGCAAAGCAAATGTCCTAAATAGACATACCTTTAGCCCAGGCCCATGTGGATGCCAAGCTCCCAGTGGAGTGGGCATGCTCTCCTATCGGGTAATCAAGTCCCTGGAAATCATAAGTGAGGCACATGGCTTCCACAATACAGTGAGACAACCGGACACCCTTCTTAGTGCCCATGCAACTTCTTAAAAGCTGTTCTGAAGCTCGAAACTGGCTATTTCTGTTTACATAAGCACGCAGCACAACTACAGGACACAGATCATACTTCTCAGACAGTGCTCTGAACACTAATGATAAGTCCAATACTGGCATTTGGTGAGGGTGGGAAGGATTCAGTCGCCTCGCTCCACAAAGAGCACGGTATTAGGGGGTGCTTGCTGACTGAGCAGCCCTCCAACATGTTAAGAAAGGCAGCAATAGCAGCCACATAAACTTTAAGCACTGCCAGCATCTAGACTTTACTGCAGGAAGTTTAGAACTGCTTATCAGTTCTTTATGCCTGCTGGCTTACCAGTTTGCAAATGTTCTCCATTTCAAACCAAACAGGCGCCTTTTTGAAGGCACTCTAGCTTCCGTTATCGTGTGGGCACTGGGCCGAAGACAGCCCCTTTTGAAGGATTAATCTGCAGTCTCCCGGCCTGCGGCTTGAAGGTGGCGGGCGGAAGAATGTAGCCAGTGGTCCACAGCTGTGAACAATGGCAAGTCTTGCACGTAAGATCTTGCTTGGCAATTCCTCACAGGCTCTGCTATCCATTCCTTCCATTGCCGACTTAGCATGGGCGAGGGCCAGACACAGCACACAATCCTTGTGTGCATCAGGAAAGTCAACAGGCCTGCCACACATGTGCCAAAGAGACACCTCGAATTTGGTAGAACGTACTTGCCGGAACGCAAGAGGGGATTGCTATCCACGCCATCCAATCTAGTCGTGTAGATCAATGGCGTAATCAGGCTCAAGATGAAGGAAAAATATTCTGAGGTATTCTGGCGCCCAACATCCCTTATATAGTGTCTGAGCCAGCCAATCAGGCAATGCTCAGACCCCATTGTCTATTGCAAAGAAATAGAGTGATTCAATCAGGAAAGAGTTTCCCCATACACAATGTCTAAAAACCGACTCAATAAGGGAACTTGAATCTCCAGGAAAAAAATGGTTAAATCTGTATTAACCCATGTACAGCACCTCTGTTTACCAGCACTTCCATCTGTGATCCGCGTTCCAGATCGGCTGTTATTATCTCTATGAATTCCGGTTCCATGGCAACAGACAGGACATGGGATCGCAGCCTCCCGTGATTGGAGTGCTCGCGATGCAAATATGTTCACCAAAAGCACGATACATACTAAAACAAGTTTGGGGGGACTTTTATCTATTTTTAAGTGAACGTTCTTGATCATATTTGATCAGCAACGGTGTCAGAAAAGGATTAGTGAGCGCTAGTGCGCTGATCAGTGCATCTCTCTCCAAATAAGTGAGATTTATACTTTCGCCTGGCTTCGCAAGCCTCTGCTGACTGCACGCGCACCTCCCCAAACAAACAAGGCTTTTAAACTTGTCGCATTCACCACTGTACTATTCTTTAAAACAACAGGGGGCGATGTGGAGGAATTTTCCTCTAACACCATCGGGATTCACAGGTGAGAAGTCATTTGTACAAGACTGGTACAAGACTTCTCACGTGATGTTGACGATTAAATCATTTCTTTATGTACAAACTGATTAAAACAATCAAACTATTGGCTTCAATTTCCACCAAACACGAAACAACTTTAAGCAAATAAGTGTATAAATAGTATCTAAATGAATTCTAATTCTGTACTTATAAAATAAAAATAAAATGTACTAATAAAATAAAAAGCCTTGGACAAACTATGCAAAAACTATGCATTGTTTTCCATCAAAGCGTCAAAAAGCACCTGATGGAGTTTGAACTTCACATCAAACTGCTTAAGCACAGACGTGCATGTTTGGCTAGAGTCGCCTTGAAATCATGCATCTTTGGATGCAGAGCTGCACAGAAATGGTATGCACTCCGTCGGGCAAAATGATTTTGTGAGCACTCGAAGCAAACTTCCGCCAACACCACGATGATGTCATATTTACAGCACCGCCCAAGTGAACTTGCGGACATGTCGAGTATAAATCAGCCTTTACGGCCTGCTCTTCCTTGGGAAAACACTTATCTTGCCCATACTGGGGCTCTCCCTTGCTTTGCTCTAACTTCTCAGTCGAAAACTGGTGTGGAACTGGAACTGGAAAACCAGTTTATTCTCCATTGTCTTCTGGGAATCACGAACAGAAAGCTGTGGTAATTATCCCACTTCTGACACCATGTAGCATCATACAACTTCCCAGAATAAATAGGCAGGAGATAATCCAGTTCAACAGCAGCCAATGGCTTTCGATTATTTCCTGAAAATGACAACCTAAACAATGGGTATCAGGAGACATTCTCACCTTCCCAGAAATAAGAAAACGCAGAAGGCTCAGAGTTTTATCTTCCCTGCAGCCGAACTCCAACCACAAACTCTCCTCTACCACATGCACCAGGCCTTATTTCCGAACAATTTCCCCCAGACACCTCTCGCCATCAGCAGGTGAATCAAATAAACACATTTATAACAGAGAATAAACAGCATCATCACCACAATATTATAGTTTTAATCTTAAAATACATGAGCAGTAAGTGCTTATGTTCTTCAGTAACAGTTCTTCTGAAGGACTGCTGATGTCTGAAGGGTCCAGCAGAGGGGGTTCATACACTGTATTCTAAAACTGAATTGACCCCCACTGACTTTCACATATGGACATAACACTTTTTCAAGGATATAAAATATATTTTTTTCACAGAACAAACAAAGAATTCATAAAGTGTTGAAATGACACAGGGGTGAGTAAATGACAGAAGTTTTATTCTTGGACAAACTATTCTTCTAAGGATCACCTCAGTTTAATTTAATGATGCATAACTGCATTTTTATTTAAATGTGTAGTGATGATGAGAGTTAACTGTTAAAAATAAATAAATAACAAAAATGAAAATAGTTTACATTCATAGTACATCAAAAAGATAATAGACATTAAAAATAGAAAAGACAAAAGAAACTAATAAACATTGGTTTTTTTTCATATTTTTATTCAACTAGTTACAGATCACAAGATTTCACCTACATTTACTCCATATTAGAGATCTTTAGTTTAAGAATTAATGATGTAGGCAAATTCAAATTTATTTATATTGACTTCAACATTTTTTCTTCTGATGCCATGATTAAAAGCAACCAAGCAGTACAGCAAACGGTGATATTTAGCAACAAATTTATTTAAGGGCTGAATTCACTAAATAGTGGTGCCACTTTACTTTGTAATATTTCAAAAATTGGTTTCTTATTCACTAACCATCCAGTTTCCAGCAGTTAAATGTGTATTAACTATTTAAATTAAGTCAGAATCATTCTTCTAAAGGTAAACACACCTCCTAGCATCCAAACAGGCTCAATGTACCCACTAGCTTATCATGAATCATTTTCTACTGGTTTGATCTTGATGTGAATTCCATTAAGTGATCTGAGGACGATTTGAGGGATCATCTTCGGGGTGTGCTGGGGGTCTTTAATCAGGTGGTATTTCTTCAGTGTCAGCGCCACTGCAACTTTCATCTCATTCATGGCAAAGTTCTGTCCGATGCAGTTTCTGTTATCAAATACACATCAGAAGCTTCATTAGCGGTTTATCTACAACCGAAATCTAATCTACATCATTTTTTTTTCTTTAAATTAACACTGTATCTTTTTCTATCTGAAGCAAATATGTTTGTGTTTGTACTGAGAAGTAAAAATAAAGATTTAAAAAAAATTCTGAATCACAAATCGGACAAAACTTTTGGATATAGCTCAATGAAATGTGCTGTTTTATAGTAGATTATCTAAATATCGTTTATAACAGTACTTGAAAACAAGAAAAATTAAGAAAGAAAATACAACTGCTGAACATACTTTATCATATCTTAAAAGAGTGCTTATCTTGGAAATATATATATATATTTGCAGATGACATACAATTTAACGGAATGTAATGTTTTCAGACACTTAATTGCATGCTCTCTGCAATTAAATGAAAATGATTTATAGTTTAGATTTATATTCAAAGCAATTAGCTGAATGTAATTTCATAATAATTAATTTTCTCTTTGAATATAGCTATAGTATCGCTGCTGAATGTACCGACAAGCATTTATGATCAAATAAAATATACTTTAATTTCTATTGAAACTAATATCATGTATTTAAATGTTTAATTTACACATTTGTAATGAAGTTTCAATTTAGTATATTTAGAATATATTAAATGTAAGATCGAATAACATGCTACAGTTACAATAGTTATAATCAAGTACTTTACATGTGCTTTAGTCAACACATCAAAATAAGCTTTTTTCCTTTCTTATTAAAACAATTTAAAATGTATAATGATAATTACTTCATGAATAGTATATTATCTACAAGTACAGTTCTTTAAAATACTGTACTTTGAAGATTTGAAGTACATTACAAGTGCAAATTCAATACAATTAAGCACACCTTTTCACAAGCATAGCCAACTTAGTAAATCTTTTCCAACAAAAATAGTTGTCAAAAGGACCTGCACTATCAGTTGCTTTATTTCTGTTTGCTCTTATCAGAGGTGAACTGAGGTCAGAGACACAAACGAATGTAATGGAAAAGCTCATACAGGCGAACTTCTGTTCTTAATTCAACTTCTTTCCATAAAACAGAAGATCACAGTGACATGTCAAACTACTGGAAGGACAAAAACACCATACATTTATCATAAATGTAGTACACATGAGCAGTGAGACACATTCCAAGTCTTGCAAAATGCATTCTGTGAAAAAAAGTTAAGTTGTTATCTACTTAAAATGTCCCATCTGCATTCAGATTCTAAAAGGGTGTGCTGAGGGGGGAAGATTTTAAGTGAAAAATAACTTAGTTTACTAGAATATACTATACTATATGAACACAAAAAACTTGGAATATAGTGCAAAAGTTGTATGGTCTCCTTTCATCGTCATTTGATGTTTTTTTTAAGCTTGACAAACGTGGTTACTATGAACTGTCATTATACAGAGCTACTTGAAAAATGGCCCTTTTCTGTTCAGTAAAAAAACAAAACATGGAAGCTTGTTTCTGCCACGGGATAAAACATAACTTGTTACTTTTTAAAATTCTGACTTTAAGTCACAATTGTGATTTTCTTTCAGAATCATAAGAATCATAATTGTGGGATATAAAACTCAAAATAATAAAATGGACGCCGACGGCTCCTCCGGTTTTGGGCAGCCGGCAGGAGTCCCCCGTTCCCTGCACCTCCCCGTTCACGTGGACGGCAGTAGGCTCCAGTTTTCTGGTGAACGGCACCGACTCCTCCGCTCCCTCACGGACGGCAGCCGCCCCTCCACATTGCGGGTGGCCGGCAGCGAGCTCGTCCATCCGCGCCAACTCACTCCAGGCCACCGCCTCGAGCGTCCATGGTGGCACACTTCCTCGCCCTGCTCGATGGCACAGCGGATTCACCACAGCGGCGAGGGATCTTCAGCAGCGCGTCCCTCCTTCTCCCAGGCCTCGGCACCAGTGTAATGCAGTACAAAGTTCATAATCATCAGGAAGAAGGAGGCGGTGACCGACAGACAATCAAAATGACTTCAATAATCAAAATAAACACAAAACAGCGTGGCAGCCCCTCATGGATGACTGCTTGTGGGTACCCCCCGGCCTGCGAGGGGCGATGGGGGTATGTGGCGAGTGGGGCGGGGCAGAGAGCCGTGGGAACGGAGCGAGGCCAGTGGAGTGATTGGAAATGAGCGACACCTGATCGACCCACCAGTCTCGAGTCCCAAGGAGGACATGGAAGGATATAAAACAGGAGCGACAACAGTGAAGGATAAGACAGGACCAGGCCTGGATTTATTTTGTGTCTTGATTTTGTTTGTGCGCGGCAGTCGTCCGTGAGGGGCTGCAGCGCTGTTTTGTGTTTATTTTGACTATGTACGTTTGTACTGCGTTACAAACGGGTATAAAAAATTGTAGTATACAGAGGCAGCCCTCCAGTCAACCCCTCCTTGTTTGAAGACCGAAGAGAGTAAAGACCATCGAATCTACCATGCGACTCCACCGGGCAGGGACACCGGCAAGGGATATAAGTAATGTTTTGATTAATCCCTTTTTCCTTCTACTTGTTTCATTTCTGTTTCAGTTATTATAACCAATTCTTGCTATGTGTTTCCAGATCCCTACTATACCACTCACAAACCTCGCATCACACAATGCAGGCAGCGCAGTCTTAACAACCTGTACACTTTGCCTATGTTTGCTAATACACTACTTTCTTTTCCTATTGGTCTCTGGAATTGCCAGTCTGCTGTAAACAAAGTCGATTTCATTACTTCTATTATTAGTCATTCAAAGCTTAATCTCATGGCCCTGAAAAAAGACTTGGATCAAACCAGAGGACACTGCTACACCTGCAGCACTCTCCAATAATTTTTTTTCTCCACTCTTTCCCAGTTTGCCTTCTTCCTTTCATTGCAGAAACACTTGAACGAGATCTGTTCAACCAAGTCTCTGCATTTCTCACACAGAACAACCTCCTAGAGGACAACCAATCTGGCTTCAGAAGTGAAGCTTCAACTGAGATGGCCTTGCTCTCAGTTTTTGAAGCTCTAAGACTGGCAAGAGCGGAATCCAAATCATCAGTACTTTTCCTGCTTCATCTGTCCGCTGCTTTTGACACGGTTAACCACCAGATCCTCCTATCACACTTACTGGCAAAGGGCATCTCAGGAACCACACTTCAGTGGTTTGAGTCTTACCTATCAGATAGGTCCTTCAAAGTATCTTTGAGACGTGAGGTGTCCAAGTCACAGCATCTAACTACTGGGGTGCCTCAGGGCTCAGTTCTTGGACCACTTCTCTTCTCTGTCTACATGGCATCATTAGGTTCTGTCATTCAGAAACATGGCTTTTCATACGACTGCTATGCTGATGACACTCAACTCTACCTTTCATTCCATCCTGATGATTCGATGGTAGCTACTCACATCTCAGCTTGTCTGTCAGACATTTCTTGCTGGACCTTCAACTCAACCTTGCCAAGACAGAACTGTTTGTGGTTCCAGCAAACCCATCGTTTCATCACAATTTCACCATCAAGTTAGGCACATCAACCATAACTCCTTCAAAAACAGCCAGAAGCCTTGGAGTTATGATTGATGATCAGCTGTCTTTATCAGACCACATTGCTAAAACTTTCAGATCCTGCAGATTTGCTTTGTTCAACATCAAGAAGATCAGGCCCTTTCTTTCGGAACATGCTGCACAACTCCTTGTTTAAGCTCTTGTTCTGTCCTGGATGGACAATTTAAATGCTCTCTTGGCAGGTCTTCCAGCCAGTTCTATCAAACTTTTACAATTAATCCAGAACGTGGCCCAAGATTAGCCGAAAAGAATCACACCTCTGTTTATCAATTTGCACTGGCTACCAATAGCTGCTCGCATAAAATTCAAGGCATTTGATCTTTGCCTACAAAACCACCACTTGCTCTGCACCCATTTACCTAAATTTATTACTTCAGGCTTATGAGCCCTCTAGAAGCTTACATTCTGCAAGTGAACGTCTCTTGGTTGTGCCATTCCAAAGAAGCACAAAGTCACTTTTACGGTCTTTTAAATTAAATGTTCCCTCCTGGTGGAATGACCTGCCCAACTCAATTCGAGTAGCTGAGTCCTTGGCCATCTTCAAGAATTGGCTTAAAACACATCTCTTCCATCTTTATTTGACCCTCTAACTTTAGCACTCACTATTCTAATTCTATTCTTAAATAAAAATCTGACTACCTTTCTAATAGTTTTGTATTCCATTTTCTTATACAGTAAATATATATATATATATATATATATATATATATATATATATATATATATATATATATATATATATATATATATAAACGGCTTCAGTAAATAACAGCATGCATGTTTTGAACGTACAATATAATTTTTTAACAGGAAGCTTTTTGTTTATTTATATATTTGTTTTAAAGAATCAGCATTGCCAGTCATCTTATCGCTGTTTGCTCTCATGAGGGCTGAAATGCAGTCAGTGCCACAGACGCTCCAAACTCCAAATCAAAGAGAAGCTCTGTTCTGTGTGGCTGAAATCTGAGTGAATGACCTACTTGCTAAACCGCTCATGTCTCTTCAACAAACCTGGGTCCAGCAGAGAACGGCACAAAAGCATGCGGTGACCTCTTAGCAACGTTCTCCGGCAGAAACCTCAACGGATCAAATACCTGTGGAAAACACAACCCGTTAAATACTTTCAGAATAAATAAAAATCTTACATTTAAGAAATAAAAACATCCAAGAAATATTTAAATACATTGTAAGAATCTGTAACCAGCAGAAGTTGCCTTTAAGACCTATTTCTACTTGATTTATGCCATAAAAATTAGTTGTTAGTACAAAGTAATGTATTTGGGTTGATTCAGTTATATTAAATCATATTTCAGTTGAATAAAAACAGTTCATTTAGATGTTATTTCAGTGACTTTTTTAAATATATTTACATATACAAACATATTTACATATACAAACAAACTCCTCTTCTTTTTGGGAGCCTCGCTAACTGTCTTTATCGATGAGTGTAGTCAGGTCTCCTCTCGTTCTAGAGAGTCGTCATGCTGAGGCCTCCACTCTTAAGAGCTTCTCTAAGAAGGTTGAGTGTTAGGTTTCCTCTCATTAAGGAGAGTCATCCTGCTGAAGCCTTCACACTTCAGAGCTCCGTCATGGGCAGTAATATGAGTTTAAAGGTTCATTCTTGAGCCTCGCTTACTGCCTTGGGCGCTGAGTGTAGCCAGGTCTCCAATCGCTTTAGAGAGTCGTTATGCTGAGACCTCCATTCTTAAGAGCTCCCCTACCAGGGTTGAGCATGGTAGGCTTCCTCTCATTTAGAAAGTCATCCTGCTGAAGCCTCTGCTCCCCAGAGCTGGTGCCTGGGTTGATAAGTACACCTGCTGAGCATCTGTGTGCTTCCTGAAATCCACATAGTGGTAAGTGTGCAAGTGAAACACGTTGCATACTTTATAAAATCATCATAAGGTGTAAGTGTGCATGCTAACGCCTCTGCACACTTTCTAAAATCCAAATAAGTGATCGATCAGAATGCACCCAAGACTCCGTGCACTGTCTGGAATCCTGTACTGTAAGGGTAAGGTACGGTACGCGTATTCACTTCATTCTCTTTCTCTGAGTTGGTTAGACCCCGGTACCTTGGGCTCCACTCAACTAGTGTGTCTCTACTAACACACTCCCCTCAGCATGGAGGGTTATGGTGAGAAGGGTGCTCCTGTTGACTTCCTCTCTGTTAGGAGTGTCATGCTGCTGGAGCCTCCGCTCTCCATAGTTCCGCTTGGACAGCACTTTTGGTAGGTAGGCTCCTCTTTTGGGAGCCTCTGTAACTGTCTTTAGCGCTTAGTGTAGTCAGGTCTCCTCTCGTTCTAGAGAGTCGTCAAGCTGAGGCCTCCACTCTTAAAGGGATACTCCACTGTGTTTTCATATTAAACTATGTTTTTCCCTTAACTAAGACGAGTTGATACATACCTCTCTCGTCTCAGTGCGTGCACTCAATCGCAGTAATATCTTCACTCGTGAAAAATCCTCTCACCGGCCCTCGCTCCCTCTAGTGAAGATATTACTGCGCCAAGACGAAGTGCTTACAAGCACTTGCCATGGTATTCCGCCACACAATATAGTTATCCATTTTACACGCTTAGAAAAGCGCAACGTTTTGTTTTGTGTTACCGTCCTAGGTCGATTTACACTACGCGAGTAACTGTATTTAAATAGGGAAAAGGTGGAGGTGTTTGGTAGCTTCTCTGCTTGGCCCATATTGAATGAATGGGCTAGGATAAGTGCTTTCAAAGTGTCACCGCGCGCCAAAGCGATTGAGTGCACACACTGAGACGAGAGAGGTATGTATCAACTCGTCTTAGGTAAAGGAAAAACATAGTTTAATATGAAAACACGGTGGAGTATCCCTTTAAGAGCTTCTCTAAAAGGGTTGAGTGCTAGGCTTCCTCTCGTTTAAGAGAGTCATTCTGCAGAAGCTTTGGCTCTTCAGTGCTCCGTCAGGGGCAGTGATATGAGTTTGTAGGCTCTTTCTCTGAGCCACGTTAACTGCCTCTGGTGCTGAGTGTAGCCAGGTCTCCTCTCGCTTTGGAGAGTTATTTTGCTGAGACCTCTACTCTTAAGAGAGTCATTCTGCTTAAAGCCTCTGCTCCCCAGAGCTCCGCCTAGGCAGTATAAGGAGCCTCTGGTGTTGAGTGTAGCTACGTCTCCTCTCATTTTAGAGTCATTATGCGGAGACCTCCACTCTTAGAGCTCCAGAATTTGGTGGGTGAGTTAGTCTATGATGTTTGGAGCTTGAGCCTGCTGTAAAGCCTAGCGGTTAAGCTGGTAGAGATGTTCCTCAAGTCCTGACTTGGGGACACAGTTACTTAGACACTTATCCCTCAGCATGGCAGCGTTGGTATACCGTTCCCAAAGCACCCTATAAAGGATGCAGTGTGGAGTTCCCTTTCTCATGTTACGCATGTAACCATGGTTCCCTGAGAATAGGGAACGAGACGTTGCATCTCTGCGCCATGATTCAGTATCATACCCGTGTCTCCTCAGACAAAAAAGAGGATGATGCATTCTACAGGTGCACTTCAATTATTTTGGTGATTTGTATTTTGATTACATTACAGTGGGGTCCGAAATTATGAGACCAAATCTAACTTAAATATTTAAATCTAATTTAAATGTGGAAATAATTTGATTTAGATTTGTTGATTTATGACAAAATTTAATTAAGAAAATGGTCTTTGTGCAGACGGTCATGATCTCAAATTATGCTGTGAAACATGATTATCTTTTCTTTTTTTTCCCTGCAGCTCCAGTCCTGCTGTTATTAAAATAAAATAAAATAACATAAAATAAGGACACTAGATCCTAAAAGACTAGAAGAAATATTAATTCTCATTTATTTTCATTTTAAATTTTTGCTGCTAAAATATTATGTAATTAAAAAATAAAATGCAAATAGACCACTTTCACAACTCCACTGTATACTTATTTTATAATAATAATAATAATAACAATAATAATAAATTATTATTATTATTATTATTATTATTATTATTATTCAGTCTTTATTCTGTTGTAACTTAGCTCTTTTATGTAGTGACTCATGAGTGATTTTTCAGATATAAAGAATGCACACATACACATGGATTCTCCCATACTGTGGTATTCATGTGGATCCCATAAATGCTAATTCCAACGATAAAACCTGTGGAAGAGTAAAACAGTGTTTTAAGGCATCCGGTGATGTATTCAGCCTACGTTCACTGTTTTCTGATGAACTGATAACACTCTGTGTCATCTGTAAGTAAACAACAAGCAGCAAGGTTAATGTTTGATCAGATGTTTTCTGAGTTAGAGGTCATTATGTCTGTTTAGAGATGAACAGGGTATAAGCAAGTAGGCAGCAATCTGTCAAAATGTATACTAACCGGAAACCAAAACAATGAAAATATTAAGTGAAATTTTATATCAGGGAGACCCTTTGCAAATGTGTCCATGCTGGCTTATGCTGTTGCTTTTCCCAAAATGTTTGTTTTTTTATGACTAATGCATCTGTTTTAGTCTTATGATAGCTTTGTGTGAGGAAGAAACTGAAATATCGGCCTACCTTCAGGTACAGTCCGTCCATCAAAAAAAGTCAAGGGTTTAGTCAGCTTTCGTGATATTCCCGGGACAGGAGGGCAAAGCCGCAGGGATTCTTTAATGCACATTGTGGTATAAGGAATTTTATTGAGGTCTTCCCTGAAACATAAGAAGAGAGGAACAGTCTTTGATAAATGGATGGTGAATAATGCATTAATAGTGTCTGAAACCAGTGAGTAGTGCATCAGTGTGCAGGATTAAATATGCTCATGAAAGCAATGAAATTAAGGTGTAATGAGTGAGATTTGAGTTGATTTGCTACGAATGATCTGTGACGGTAGTGATCCTAGCTATGCTGGCTGAATCAATCACTTTTCACTGAACAGTACCAAAAACACAATACCAGCACTCTTTAACAGTTGCATAAATGTCTTTTTTAATTTAACTCATAAGTAAGATTAATTTCTTTTTTTTTTACCATGTTCTGTACCTTGCCTATGCAAAGCATATCAAAGCACATATAAAGAAAGAAACAAACAAAAATCATCTGATGAAATAAATCATCATATAAGACAGCATCAATGCATCACACGGTAGTCTTTAAAAAGAGGAAGAAGAATATACACTAGTCATCAATAGTAAATCAAGAAATCAAAACAAGATTAGGAAATTTTCTAACATCGTACTTGACAATGAATCAAAGATTGTTAAATTCAAAGTCCATGATGTAAGCAATCCAAACACATCAACTCACAACACTTTCAACAGTTCAAATAACTTATTTGAATGTTAATGTCCTTGAATGTTGGGTTCTAAAGAAAGATGATTGATGTGTGTGTGTGTGTGTGTGGGTGCAGTGCAGGTTAGATGTCCACTAAACCCATCTTTTCCGAGAGTCGATGGTGATTAAATGGCTTCATTGAGGAAGAAGAATGAACTGTTCAAGGTCTACCTGGAGTCCAACATACTATCAGATGGTTCTGGTCTGTCCAAGACAAGGTGAAACTCCCTCACAGTTGCAACTTTCCAATCCCATGTAGCTCAAACACAGTGGAATAACAAATAGCACAGCGAACATCTGAACACCTGTCTACTGTGCAGCCAGCAGAACTCATAATTCAGTAACATTACATGTTACATTTCAATTAAGCCTAAATGTCGCTCTCAACTGTCCAACACAATGTCATATGAGTAATTCGAGTAATGACAGTACCAGTCCACTGTGTCTTTTCCATCCAGGGCCTGCAGGATCTCCTCCCTGCATTTCTCCTGGTGCTCAGGGTTACTTGCCAGATTGTAGAAGATCCAAGATATTCCACTGGCCGTGGTGTCATGGCCTTCAAACATGAATGTGTCTACTTCATTCCTGATATCCTCATCTGACAAACCCTGCTGATGCTCATCCTGAGAGTGACACAATACATATGTGACAGCAATAATGATACAATGGCACTATGCAATATGTAACAAAATATCAGCTATTTTCATTCAACTTCTTAGTTAAAGCATAAATATATAAAAATTGTGTTGGTACTTGGAAATCTCATACTCGGGCAGACAGAAGAATATCCAAAAAGTCCATATATCGTTTGTTTTTAACAATGCCTTGTTCCTTCTCAATCTTCAAGACCTCCTTCCTCTTTCTGATAACTTCCGCTAAAAAAATATTAAGAAATTGAAATGACATGATAGCTTGATAGCTTCGCTTGTTACAGATTTACACATACATTCATAAATTGGGGTTTGTGAACAAAGTCTCTTCGCTCACCAAGGCTTCATTTATTTGATTAAAAATACACAAAAATGTAGAAATATTGTTACAATTTACTCAAGAAACGTATTTCTTATTATTATCAGCAGGGAACTACACTAACCTTTTCCACTGGTTGTTCTTGTGCTACTAACTTTTTCAGTTACTGGCGCAAAACATGATTTGGTCGCAAAAATTATTTATAGTAAGCCGCTCTGGATAATAATGAACAAATCTTGACGGCAAACTGCAGTGGGGAGTGCTGCTGCGTCACGGGATATCTGCATGTCTCCCCACTTCGCATGCTTCACACTGTCATTGTAAAGCTTCCATGATTCATGTTTGAATTGTTTTGACGCATTTACAAATTTGGACAGTCCTGCAATTGAAGGCCCATAGAATTTACAGTACACACAGTGCATTGCTCCGTCTTGGAACCTTAACCACTGGTATTCTTCGAGCCACTGGTGTCGAAATTCCATATGGTTTTCCCGTGTGTGCTTTTCCTGATGAATCCTTCTCAGCCTCATCATTCTCACTCACAGGCTCCGTTTGTCATGTCAAATCGAAATCAAGTGATGGTTCTGTTACACTTGAACTTCCCTTCTTAATATAGGAGTCAATCGTCTGCTTCATTTCAACACGTGCAGATTGTAGGCTATGTTGAGATATATATGCGATTGCCGTGTGTGTCTTAACGAGAGGTATTTTTTTTTAATCAACGTTATGCTACGCCTCGCCTCGGGGTTCACGGGGCTGAAGCCAGCTTGATGTGTTGAATGCTCAGAGCACGGCTGAAAAAGGTATTCTTAAAATACGCATTTCTGTTTTAATAAATGCTCATAGTAAATCATAGCATATTGCCTAAAACATAAGGTAGGTACAAAAATAGCCAGTGATACATTTGCGACCCCATAAAAATTAGGATTGCAATGGCATTTCAAAAGGTCGCATATGCTACCATTTTGGTCGCAGTGTAGTTCCCTGATCAGTGTTGAAACAGCTTAATATTTTTTTGCAAACTGCTACATTTGAATACTTTGAAAAATAGGAAGTTAAAAAAAACAAAATTGATCAAAAAATATTTTAATGTTGCTGATCAGTTTGATAAATGTAATGCATTCTTGCAGAATAAAAGTATGAATTTATAAAATAATAATAATAATAATAATAAACAATAGAAATCATTGTACTGACCCCAAACTTCTGAACAGTAGTATATATTTTAGTTTAACTAACATATAAGCAGGTATGGATATAATAGCCCATGAGCAGGTCAGACTGAATTTATGGGCTTTCACAAAATTAAGTGAATGTAGAATTCTGAGAAATGGATTTAATTGGTTTCAAACAGCTGAGTGGTCAAACAGACGGATCTGTGGGATGTTCAAACCAAAAAAACAAGAATCTTGAAGGAACATTAAATGTTTGGCCTCCTAATCCATTTGGAGGGGGAGAGGATGTGTAACTTTTTAAATATATTTTATAATATTCAGACGGTCAAAATCACAGTTATAGTTGAACCAATCATTTGGTGGGTAGGCCTGTCGATGAGGTGCATGCATGACTGAGGCTTAGCAAAGAAACAACACCTGTATGACTGTGTGCTATTCTAGTCGCCTTCCTGAATTTGTATCCATGTGGACTGAGATGAAATATGGCCTTGCTGTGGTAAGGAAACACTCTGAACCTGACGTTCACCAGGTGGCAGAGGTCATACACCGCCTGGATGTACGGGTTGGTTCCACTGCAATGAGAACAGTGAGGTTATACTGAAAGGAGACACACGTGCACAAAAGGATGAAGTAAAGGAGTGTGAACTGACCTGTCAGTCTGACAGTTGCTGTTACAGCTAAACACACATTTCATGATGCTGTCCAGCGTCATCAGACTTACATGCTTAAACAGTTCAAATGACTCTTCGGATTTGGCATAGACTTCCCACTTATCCTAAAAGACAGACAAAAATGTCTGAAACTATAATTAAAACTGACATACAGTAATAAAAAGATAAAAAATAAAAATAAAGTTCATAAATTTAATTTGAGTTGAGGTGTATAATTTCTATAGCACCAGCATCACCCAGCAACACTGTAAAAAATGATGTCATGGCAGCATATGGTTAATTCATCAAAATAATGTAACCAATTTCAACTTAAAAAAAAAAAAAAATATACAAGATTCAAATTGAACATTAGTTTTTGATTTTAAATAGGTTGATGTTAGAATTTAAAGTGAATAAGTAATTATAAAAATAATGACTGTTTCCAAACAGGTTTCTCAAAAAACCCTTTCACCTGCCGTTGTTTGAACAAAAGGAGCAATTATGTTTTGTGCCACAGAGAGAGATAGAGAGATTTTGATGTTTAACATAGAACTATGAACTATTCCTTTAACATACAAGCATGACTTTGGTTGAATCAGAAACAAGTTTCACATAAGGCTTCAGAACATCATAATGGAAACCAGGAGTGAGGAGCCGTCTATGCCGAAACCATTTCTGTCCAGCAGACAAAAGTAAGCCATCGCCTGAGGAGACAGTCAAGAGTCACTTAGTTATGTTTCTTCAACTTCAGACATTTTTATGTCCCATGGGCAGATTTATATTAGAAGTTATTTAAAGTTAGTTTAATAAAGGGGAAAACCATGTCAGTGAAGAACTCAATATGAAATGATTGTAAAATGGATTAAAAAGACATCAAATATTTATGACATTTTTTATTCCACAAATAAAATTTCATATCAGCCACAGAATGAATGATGAATGATTGAGATGGAAGAAAACACTGATAAAAATGAAGTATTCCCATACTGTCTGTTTATACACTTGACATTGCTAGTCAATAAATTAAATAAACTAGTAAGAATGTGAAAACTGTGTGTGAGTTTATTGTCTGAAAACCCACAATGACAGAACAGACCGTAGTTGAAGAAACCCAGACTTCATCTGATCAATCATCATTAAAACTGTGGTCTTTTGTGTGATCTTACCTAACCAAGGGATGAAAAACTTGTATGCATAGTCATCTTTGGGTTCTGTCGATAGAGCAAAAACAAAAATACAAGTCATTTTAAAATGCTTGTTTTAGTCAAATAGACTGTAATATAAAGCTGAAACATGCTGACCGATCAAACGGATGAGCACCTGTAGTAGAGAGAATGGTTTTCACATATGATGGGTGGTGGATGTTCAAAATGGACAATGATGGGCCAAACCACAGCGGAAATGCAAAGGGATACTGTCCACTCCACTTCAGAATCTTCTCCAAATCATGTCCATCCTGGTGAAACTAGAAATAGTGGAATTTTTGTGCAACTGTTATGGACAATAAAACGCATTTCAAGAACAAACCGTGGTCTAAAGTTATTAATTTCACGTGAATTCTTCAGAATGTCAATTCAATGAAAAGCTGCTCTGTTTATCGCAGTACAATATAATTACAGTATGCCATTGTGTAGTAGTGAATAGACAACGGCTCAGGCATGAGGTTTCTTTCCTCGAAAATAATGAGGTCAAATGGGGTTGGGTGGGGGGTATTCATTTTGCAGTATCACTGTAATATGATTTTCTAATTCAAGCAAAGATTATTGGACTATGATTTACAGGAAAATGCAACGTCAGTCTTTCTACTTCAAAATTGTTATTTGTAATTAATAATAATTGCAAGCAAATTCTTACTACACTATTATTTGGCAAAATAAAATACAGGCGACAACTTGCACTGACCCAAAATGTATATCATGTGCATCAGTGTAGTTTATGTGTTACCCAGTAGATATCAAAATATGATTATATGAAATATTATGACATTTATTTTTTTTAGTAGGATAAAACTTAGCTACTAATTATTCTAATTGAAAAAAAAACCCAATGATTTGACTTTTTTAATAAAAAAAAAACTTTTGTGAATATTTTCGTGTTAAATGTCTCCAAAGCTATAGGTAGGCCTATTGATTACTCATAGCTGTGGTTGTGTTCACCTCCTTGACGTGTCCGAGGAGCCAGTGTGCAGGTGGTCCTGGAAAAGGCTCCAGAGTTCGCATCCTCTTCCTCCTCTTAATCAGTAATTTAACCACTATCGCCGAAAACGCGAGCAACGCGAGTGCGAAGACATGATTCACGGAGAGCGACTGCAAATTTAACGGGAGACTCGCGTAAAGCTGCATGACGTGTCGAGTCCGTCTGTCGCGCGCGGGGTCTGTTGACTCTGATCTCGATGTGAGGTTGTGGCCAGAAGAGGCAAAGCTACGCCTGGAAAGTCACAGTAAATCAAGAGAGAGGGACGGACTTTCTACTGGACAGCGTTTTATACAAGAAATAAAGAGCTAATCAGCTTTCCTGAGAGCTAGTTGCTATGGATCACTTAGGTTAAGACTAACAAAGGTATTTTTAAGGGTACTCTAAAATATGAATCAAATAAATTTTTTTATTAAACTCGTAGCCCATGTCATGTTAAGGTTTATATATATATATATATATATATATATATATATACATACACACACTGTATATATTTGTAATGATGAAGTTACAATTTAGCACATTTAAAATAATAGTTCATGCTTAATAACGCAGAAGTTATAATTATAATCTAATACTTTACGTGTGCTTTAGCATTATCAACACACCAAAACAAGTGTACTTATGTGTTAAAACATAATTAATTAAAATGTACCGACGAATGATTACAAAGTGCACTTTTTAAACGTTTGCTTTAAGTACACTAAAGTGGCCTTTAATTTCATTAATACATTATCTGCATTTAAGATTTGAAGCAGTTTTTTAAGATTTTTTACACACGTTCTCGTTTTAACATAAAGATCAAGAGTCTAACAGCAGTGCAAAGAGTAAAATGCTATTAAAAATATCAGCTTAAATAATGTGCAGAAATATGTGTATTAATTTATACAGTATATATTCTTCACAAGTGACTGCAATTTTTATATCTCTCTCTATATATGTATATATATCATAACCCATATTCATTTTGAAAATATCTCAAATTAAAATTTTACTTTAAAGTACATTTTAAATCAGTTTAAATAATGTTTTGTGTTTTAAAGAAGTACACTTATTTTGATGTGTCGACTAATATGCTAAAGAACATATACTTTTAACTATAGTGTGATATTACATATTACATGTTAAGTTTGTACAGCTTGAATATACATTTAATTAAAATATATTTTAGGTTACCATAAATGCTTGTCAGTACATTCAGCAGACAACAGAATTATGAAATTACATAAAAAGGTATTTAAATTCTAAAGCTCAGCTAACTGCATTTAATATAAAAGTATTATATTTTTTTAATAAAATGTAAAATTATTAAAATGCCAAATATAATAAATTTTCATTCAAGACAGCTTTCAAACAGACAGATTTGAACAGATCATTATACTTTTTTTCAACTGCTTCAACACACATTTTCTAAACTTTACCTCTTTTTTTTTTCAAAACTTAACACAGAAATCCAATAATTGCGTGCACAAAATGCAAAATGCCTCACATCTCTTGCAAAATGACACACTGCATTCAAAAGATCACAAACACATCTCAAAAGCAAACATCTGTCTTCGTTGCAAACACTTTTGCCATGATATATTTTTTAATAAATTCTAAACCTAAAGCTCTTCTTTCATGAGCTCCTATGGACATTTTTGTACAAGATCAAAAGTAATTGTCAGAGAGACAGGAAAATAAATACCAAAATATGTAGTTAGACAGAATCCATGCATAATTTAGTAAAAATATGAATATTCCAAAGGAATTGTGTGTGTGTGTGTGTGTGATGGTTGGGTGCAACTATGGGCACAATACGTCATCCACGTCACATGCTATGTTCTCTCTTGCCAGACATGAGTGTCCATGTCCATGTCTTGTATGGCGTATCCAACCTTGGATACAAGATGGTATCAGTGTCTGAAAAATTCCTCTATATGGTTTAGAAATGGTGAATATGGAGGCAGGTAGACAACAGAAAACGGGGATGAGTAACAAACCAGTTTTGGACCTGATGGGCGCGATGAAAGCTGACATTATCCCAAATGATGACAAATTTTGCCTGGTCTTCATTCTGCAGACCTTAAACAAGCATATCATGAACATCATCCAGAAAACCTATGATGTGATCAGCGTTATAGGGGCAAAGTCTGAAATGATGGTGCAGGACACCATTCAGTGTAATTGCAGCACACATTGTAATGTTTTGACCACGTTGTCCAGGGACATTGACAATGGCCCTTCGTCCAATGATATGTCTCCCTCTTCTTCTGGTTTTTCTGAGATTGAAGCCCACCTCATTCACATAAATGTATTCATGGATGATAGCATGGGCAAAGACAAAATAACATGTAGATCAATATATGCACAACCCAATAGCTTGATAGGTGCAAGTCTGATATATTGGAGAAATTGTATGCGTATCTCCACAAAATCACGCTGAAGGTTCTTGAATCTGTCAAATGGGACTTTATACAGCTGTTTCTTTCTACGTTGACTTTTCTGGAGGACACATTGTATTGTTAAGAGGCATCATTAAGGATTTGATTGCATATTTCACAAATTCTTATAGCATTATTGGCCAAAACCAAATTCACGATAGCCGTCTCTTGCTCTTCAGTGGACTTGTGACCTAGTCCACCATGAAACCTTCACCTTGCTACTCTGTAGAAGATTCAAGAATAGTGTGAGTGTGTGCCATAAACTGTAACATAATACGTACTATTTTATACAATATAGTCAGAATGTCTTCTTACATTGAGCTGTACTGTTGTACAGTAAGATAACACACCAGACTGTAACCAGTTGTGCAGTGCACTAGTGTAAATGGATGAATGGGTGCTCAAATATATTATAGTAAAACATATGCTATGCTGCTATTGCTATTATGTGTACATTAGAACATGTATATTATATTAAATTGTAACATATCTGATATCATTTCTAAAAGTTTTAATTATACCTGCCACTGTAAATTGACTCATTGTCCAGCCTCTGTCATTGTTAAACCATGGTTGATCAATGATAGTAGCACTAACTCTTCAGAGACCACTCTTCCTATTCCTGCTCTTTGTCCTCCTCCTCTTCCCTGTCCAATTCTTCCTCTTCCTCCTCTTCCTCTTCTTCCTCCCCTTCCAACTCATCTTCCTCTAACTCTGCCTCGTCCTCAGGCTCTCCCTCAACTCCCCTTACTCTGTCTGCATTGTTTGCATCCATTTTTCAAAACGTATAATTTGACCTATGGTCTATTTTTAGGCCTATTCTAAAGCCATCATTGGTTGGTGTTCCAGTAAGTAAAGCAATGAGTGTTTGCAGATGAGGATTTAGTGTGAGGTGTTGATGAATTAGTGTGGCATTCTGATTGGTTTTGTCTGAAAAAGGAAATCAAGATTCTTCCTGTTAGATATTTGTGTGTTACATAGAGAACTGTGTGTTGTGTTTTCAAAAAGTTTTTTTTTTTTTTTTTTTAAATAGAAAACTGAGGATGTTTCCGAGGCACATCAGCTTTCTCAAGGCTTATGTCCTGTTTGCTGTTTAGAGAAATCTCAGCGAACTTCTTCAGATATTCAGTCTGGGTTAGTACTGCTCACCAAGGATGCATTTGTTTGATCAAAAATACAGTAAAAACAATAACATTGTGAAATATTATTATGTATAAAAAAAACAAATTATATGGAAATATATTGTAAAATGTAATTTATTTCTGTGATCAAAGCTGTATTTTCAGCATCATTACTCTACTGTCACATGATCTTCAGAAATCATTCTAATATTCTGATTTGTTATCAGTGTTGGAAAGAGTTGTGCTGCCTAATATTAGGAACCAGTGATACTTTTTTTATTCAGGATTATTTAATGAATAAAAAGTTTAAAAGAACGACTTTTATTCAATATAGAAAGCTTTTCTAACAATATAAGTGTTAACTATTACTTTTTTTTATCATTTTAACACATCCTTTCTGAATAAAATTATGAATTTCTTAATAAATAAATAAATAAATGTACAAACCCCAAACCTTCGAATATCAGTGCATTTTGTTACAAAAGATTTCTATTTTAAATAAATGCTGTTCTTTTTATCTCTTTATTCATCACAAATACCAATCTCAAACTTTTGAAGAATAGTTGCATACCTGATTTATACTGAACAGGAAAAAGACTTGTTTCTTCTCCAGCTTGCCTAGTCTCTAATTAAATTTAAAGGCACGCTGTTTATATTCATTGGTTCGGATTCGGAGTGTCATTTCCGGATAAAGGGGGTTCGAAACTCGCGCCACCTTGTGGGTGTTGTCAGGAATAGTTGAATCAGTCTTAGTACACTGAAAAAAGTAATAAGTAAATTTACTTAATTTTTATTTGGCAAGTTTTTGCACAAGCATTTTTCAAGTAAATTTAACACATTTGGAAATTAAGTAAATCTACTTAACTAAGTTAAGTAAAAAAAATAAAAATAATAATAAGTACATTTTATTGAATACAATTTTATTAAATAATATTCAGTTAATGCGTTTAGCAGACACTTTTATCCAAAGCAACTTACAGTGCATTCACTGTAAAACCCGATAAGTAAACTTTACTCAAACCGTTTGAGTAAATAGATTGCCTTTATTTAAACCATGTAAGTTTTAAAACTTTACGGTCAAGTAATTAAGTGATTAACTAAGTGCTGATTGAGAATTAGTGATGAACAGCTGCTGTTAACAAACAGAATCACTGAAGAAAAGAGAAACACAAGAACTACTACAACTGACTTCAGACACAGACTTAGATGAAATCAACTGAAATAAAATACATGAAATCTCTCAAGATCTGATTAAACAACCTAACAAACATCATCAGCAGCTCCACTTATTAATAACCAGACTGACTTTATTTCTGTCAGACGTCTACAGAAGATCTTATTGAGAATGAACTAAGGTTTAGATGTTGATTTATTGTTTCATTTGAAGTAACCATGTTAGAGATCAGTGTTTGCTTTAGTTGGGCTCTTGACCCTTGACTTCTGTCTTAGTCTTTTCTCTGGCTGTTATAACCATGTGTTTCTAAACCACATTTGTTGTAATTCAAAAGCCCAGAAGAAAAGCCATCAGGTGTTAACCTGTACCTAGGTGTAGATGTTATACTTTATAGCTTTTTTATTTGGATTGCCCGTTTAGTTATTGTAACAACTGTTTTAAAGTTGAGAATTTGGTAAATTATTATTAGGTAACAATATGATGCTCTATCTGAGGCAGGAAGATGGTAAGATTAGAATATATCCTCCTTATCTGGCAATGTAGAATTATCTTCCAATTTATTAATCGCTATGGTGAAAAAATAACTAGAAAAATAACAGTAGTAAATAGTAAAACTATTTGCTACAAATTAGTGTTTATAATTCTGATAATAAATTAAAATAATATGATTATAAATGCCATTTGCAATATAAAGAAGTGGACTGGTTTTGTAAACTTAAAATAACTGATGAGACCGGAAGCCTCGCACAAATAAAACAAAACTTCCTGAATGATTTCTGTGCAGTTTTTGCCATTTCCAGGCCTTATACTTTGACAAACCCCTCATACAATTTTCATCAGATCATCTTCAAATTCGGTGAGGGTCATCATAAGGCCTTTGTGACGTTAAATTTCAAAGATCTTGAGAAAGTTTTATGTTTTTCCATGAAACAGGAAGTTATTCTAACTCATGCAAGCAATGTCCAATCAGCCCCAATCTTTACACGTTTGATGAGTGTTCAGGTCTGAAGACATACCCATGCCCAGATTCTATTATAGTCATAGCGCCACCTGTTGGCAGCAGTGGCGGCTCATAGGGAGAAGCACAGCTTCCCCCAAATTTTGAGGTGAAAATGAGATTGATTTTATGTTAATAAAATTCACAATTAATTTCAGTTCATGTCTCAAATGTATATATTTGTGTTTGTAATTTCATAGTAGTAATACCATTACGTGAAAGCGTCACTTTTCTGTCGCAAATGTTCTGAATCCGCTGATGTAATTACAACCGCTAAGTGATAGAGAGGTGCAAGGGGAGGCCAGGGGAGAGATAAGCTCTTTTTGGTGATCATATGTAGACAGGTTAGCAAAAATAAAACTACTGTAAATAAAAATAAAAATAAAAATATAGCATAGTACAGCTCAATGTTCAGTGGCAGCTGTTTGGCCGGTCCAAGTCCTTCGGATGCAGCCTTTGATATAATGAACTGTAAGGAAGTACATTCAATTAAGTATTCTCAAACAAATATGTAGTACTAAGTTTTATTTTTTTCTCACAGACAGCAACATTAAAAATATAAAGTCTTTTACAACATGATGCTTTTTTGCAGATTAAACTACCAAAAAGTATTTTAAGTAGGCAATTTAAAAATTGAATAACCTTGACCATATTCAGAAGAAAAATGCAATATAAACAGTAGTGCAGCAGTAATGCAAAACCATCCTAATTATTTTTCAGAAAGATACTTTACAAACCTTTACTTTTACTCTCAATTCCTTGAGTATATTAGAGGAGGCAAGATAGTAATTTTACTTAAAGGATAGTTCAGCCAAAAATTAATGTTCTTTAATCATTTACTCAGAGAAAATCCAGACCCTGGTGTTTATCTTTTGTCTGGTAGTGGTACATCATACAGAGTGGTCTCCAGGGTGTTTGACATGTGCCACATTCATTGACCTCCTGAAGACCCCAGAACATACAGAGGCAGGACTGCACTCAAACTGATGTTGTTTTTCTAATGTTAAAACTAAGCTATGTTGTAAAATTACTTTCAGTAATTGAACAATTTGTTTCATTTCAGTCTCATAAAAAAGAATAATGTACTTATGCATTTCATTTTTAACTTACATCACAAAAATCAATAATGTTTCATTGACAATTAAAAAGAGGAGAAATTGAAAAACTGTACCCATTTTTTCCACTGCTAACTCTTGGCTAATAGAGAATGGCTAATAAATTATGTATTTGTTAAGCATTTTCTTAAGAAGAGAGAACAGTCCCTCCATTCTCTCCCTGCTCTCCTGTGCTCTTCTCTACTCTGTCTCTATGGAGTTTGATGTCCTTACTAAGCAGCTCCACTAGCTTCCACTCACTCCCTCACCTATGCATAGTGCCACCTGCTGGCAACAATAAATGACTTGTTTTACACCAAATTTAACAAGCAATGTCCGATCTGCCCCAAACATCACATGTTTGATAAGAGTCCTGGCCTGAACACGTCTAAAGGCATAGTACCACAGCAGGAAGTGACTTGGTTTACAATAGCTTAAGTCTCAGTAAGAACTTCTGTATGCCTCTAGTAGAACGCCGCCTTCACACTGGCAGTTGAAATCAGCTTCGATACGGCTACGAAACGACCGGAAGTCATTCATTTCCTATGGAGATTTGCGAACCGGGTCCGAACAAGTGCGGTGCGAAAAAAATCATGTCCATTGGTCATCCGGATGCGTTAAAAAAATTGAACTCTTGCGAAAGGCTACAGACGGTTCCTATCCGACAATTCCAGCGGAAGTTAGCATTGCTATGGTACTGATAAACAAACCTGAATTCATAACTTTTAATAAGATAAATAATGAGTTTATAACGATAAGTTGTCATGTAGTTTTTTTAATTTTCATGATTTTCTAACATTAATACAAGTTAATACAGTTAAAATGAATAATTATATATCGTGCCCCCCGCTCTCGGACACACTCGGTCTCTCTCGCTCGAGTGCAGGGTTGTTGCAGTCCTATATACCACTATATCACATTTAGCTGACCTGACATGCACATTCAGATACAGACAATATCAATCGTTCTAATCTCTCTGCCATTTTTGTTCTACTTGCTTCCGAAGCTTTCCGATGCTTTTCAGTGGTGTAGTACGACGTCAACTGGGGGAGTATTGCGTATTACAGAGCGGATTTCAACTGCCAGTGTGGCAGCGGCGGAAATAAATAGTTGTTGTTGCATCCGCTGAGATCTTCAAAAATATGACGTCTTTTATCTTCATTTGATTTCCTCTAAGACTGTGTCTGCAGTCAGTTGTTGTTGCTGTGTTTCTGTTCATAATTTTTTTTTCTGCTATCTTCTTTCCTTTAGAGATTCTGCTTGCTAATTGGCTTATTAATGTTGAGATGACTCCATATTTAATATACACAGATTTTGTGGCTCAGATAAGGCCCAGTCTGGTTTACAAACCCGATTCCAAAAAAAAAAGGGGAAATAAGTTGATTTTAAATTTCATGGCATCAACACATTTCAAAAAAGTTGGGACAAGGCCATGAATAACACTGTGTGGCATCCCCTCTTCTTTTTATAACAGACTGCAAACGTCTGGGGACTGAGGAGACAAGTTGCTCAAGTTTAGGAATAGGAATGTTGTCCCATTCCTGTCTAATACAGGCTTCTAGTTGCTCAACTGTCTTAGGTCTTCTTTGTCGCATCTTCATTATGATGCACCAAATGTTTTCTATGAGTGAAAGATCTGCACTGCAGGCTGGCCATTTCAGGACCCGGATCCTTCTTCTACGCAGCCATGATGTTGTAATTGATGCAGTTATAATGCAGTTGGCAACGCTGTGGGTGGGAACGTGCAGATTTAGGGGTCGTGATGGACAGATTCATTGTTGACGTCTCAGTGTGTGGAGAATTCTAAAATTCCAAGCAATTCTAAAAACTTCCTCTACTAAAATACTAGAAAACTTAGAATTGCTTGGAAAAACAATATGTCAAGCTATAGACAGGCTCCCAAAAACTGCCAGGGCCGAGCATATCCAAAAACTCATAGAAAATAACCAACACTATGCAAGGTTTTTATTTAGCACAGTGGCTCGATTGACATAGCCAGACACCACTAAATGTTCCCTCACAGTTACATTGTAATGACTTTATGAATTTCTTCAATGATACAATAGATAGCATCAGAAATACAATAACAAATGTAGATTCTAAAGTGTCTAATACTTCAGTTTCATTAACCAAAGATAAACTGCAGGGCTTCACAACAGGATAGGAAGAGCTAAATAAACGTATCACTGTATCTAAACCAACAACATGTTTATTAGATCCTGTACCCACTAAGTTACTGAAAGAGCTGTTACCTGTAGCAGAAGAACTACACCTTAATAATTTCATTATCCTTGGGTCACATCCCAAAACCATTTAAGCTGGTGGCTATTAAGCCTCTTAAGAAACCACAACTAGATCCTAGTGAACTGGCAAATTACAGACCCATTTTTTCCATTTATGTCAAATTTTTGTAGAAAAAGTTGTGTCTGCTCAGTTGTGCTCCTTCCTGCAAAAAAATGAATATATATCTCTATGAAGAATTGCACAGAAACTGCACTTGTTAAAATTACAAATGATTTGCTTCTTGCATCAGACCAAGGGTGCATCTCATTGCAGGTTTTACATGGTCTTAGTGCTGCATTCAACACCATAGATCATGACATACTCATAGATTGATTACAAAACTATACACGTATTCAAGGATAGGCTCTAAGCTCCAACCAGTCCAATTGCTACCACTTTGTTTATTTAAATGGGGAGTCATCTCATTTATCACCAGTCAAATTTTGGAGTTCCACAAGGATCTGTCCTAGGCCCTGTGCTATTTTCAATATACATGTTGCAATTTGGTAATATTATTAGAAAATACGGGATTAGTTTCCACTGTTATGCCAATGATTCCTCAACTATATATCTCGAGACAAGACCAGATTAAACTTATAAATTAAGCTAACAGTGGGTGTTAAAAATGTAAAAAGTTTGGATGACCAATAATTTTCTTCTATTAAATTCGGTGATATTACTTATTGGACCAAAAAACAATACACAGAATCTCGTAGACTCTTACTTCCTCTAAAGTCAAAAATCTGGGTGTTATATCAGACAGCAAGTTTTCTTTTGAAAAACATATTTCTCCATGTTACAAAAACAACATTAACAATAAACAAGCTACAGGTAGTCCAAAATTCAGCAGCTAGAGTCCTTACCAGGTCAAGAAAATATGATCATATTACCCCAATTTTGCAGTCTCTGCACTGGCTACCTATTAAGTTCCGTATCAGTTACAAAATATTATTACTCACTTATAAGGCCCTTAATGGTTTAGCTCCTGCGTACCTAACTAGTCCTCTACTATGCTACTATCCATCATGCTCCTTAAGGTCATAAAATGCTGGACTTTTGGTAGTACCTGGGAAGGCAAAGTCCACTGAAGGAGGTAGAGTTTTTTCACATTTGGCTCCCAAACTCTGGAATAGCCTTCAGACACACTTCCTCTGTTTAAAAAACACTTCCTCTGTCTACATTAAAAAAACATGTCTTTGGCCAAGCATTCAAATAAGGCATCTCATAAATTTGTACTGCAGTTTTATCTGATCAAATGCACATTATTATTGTTTGGCTTGCGTTAAACTAATTAATTTTACTTGGTTGGAACAGAAGCTATGCTAATTACATCTATATTTGTTTCTTTGTTTTGCCATAGGATTTACACAAGCTCCAGTCTAGAACCAGAACACCTGAGAAGAGATGATGCAACCCCTCAGAGGACCTCAGTTCATGCTAACCCTGAAACAACAACTACCAAATTTTGCTGTTAATAGTGTTCTTCGTCTGTTTGATTATGTCTTTAATTGATTTTTCTATGCATTTCTGCCATATGCACATAAAGTGACTGTAACACATTAAAACTTCATAATCATCGGGTAGAAGGAGGCGGGAACTGGCGGACAATCAAATAAGATTTTAAAAATCAAAATAAACACAAAACAGCGCAGCAGCCCCTCACGGCCGACTGCAGTGCACAAACAAATCCAAAACAAAAACTAAAATCCAGGTATGGTCCTCTGTCGTCCTTCACTGTCGTCGCTCCTGTTTTATATCCTTCCATCTCCTCCCTGGGACTCAAGACCGGTGGGTCGAGCAGGTGTCACTCATTTCCAATCACTCCACCGGCCTCGCCCCATTCCCACGGCTGTCGGCCCCACCCCACTCGTCACACTGACAGTCACCACTGATAAACTACTACTAAATATTGTAGAAACTTAATTTCTGTAACGTTGCTTTGCAATGATTTGTATCGTAAAAAGCGCTATACAAATAAACTTGAATTTAACTGAATTGAATAGAGAAGGCATATAACATGTTGAGTTGTGTTCCATTTTGATGTGTTAACGCATAAAGTTTAGCGCTATACAAATAAACTTGAATTTAACTGAATTGAATAGAGAAGGCATATAACATGTTGAGTTGTGTGCCATTTTGATGTGTTAACGCATAAAGTTTAAAGATTTAGCACAACTACACCACCCTTGATCACAGGGGTCAGCCGTCAATCGTTGTGATGCACTGACAACCAATCAGATTGAAGCAGCTGAGCAAGGAGCGGAAATTATGTCATAGCCAATCAGATTTTTTCATTAATTTATTTGGACCGGGATTCAAATCCCACTCACGCAGGTCTAAACCATTATTTCACAGCTTTGTACCTTTTAATCAAACAAAATTCTAACATCTAACAATACATTAAAGCTGCAAAGTATTTTAAATTTATGTCTTGCCTTTTTGGATTACAAAACAAATGATTATGAATAAATGATTAGTATCAAAATAAATACAGTAAAATAATAGCAGTATACATTACATGGTTATATTAAAAACATGAATGGTTATATTAAATGGCTTTTGAAATGTAAATAAAAGACAATTATATTTAACTCTTAATATTATATTATTCTCATATTCAACAGTAATATTCAAGTACTGAATGAAAATTGATTGATGGAATAATTTAAGTCACACTGAGTATAAATGATTGATTAAATGTTTCTAAAACATTTCTAAAAGCACTCGCGAAGCAATTTGTAATTTTCAGTTGTTTTTATTGAATGCTTTCAGCACTTTTTAAGATCAATTCAAGGTAATAAAATAGAAAGAAAAATTTAATTCTGACAATATAGATATTACAATCTCACACTGAAAAATTTAAGTATACAGTATATACAGTAAATGACAATGTTTTTTTACCTTGCATGGATTTAAACCTGTTGTACAGGACTTATAAACAGTGATAGGAAGCTTTTTCATCTTTCATTTTCATCTTACTGGCTCTTTAAATAAATTATATTAGGGAATATAATTTATTTTTGTTGTTGTTATTGTAAAATGCAGACTCTTTCCAGGTCTTCTCTTCCTCAATGCCCTGATGTTGGTAAATGGAAAAGACTTTAGCAGGGCACTGAACATATTTCAGGAAAGCCTGTGTGTACGTGAGGACTGTTTGGACCATGCTTCAGTTCCATTTCACAAAATCTGCACAAGTGACCAACTTGTTCAGCTTCAGGCCTTTTGTGATTTTGATGTCCTGTTTCTTTGTGTCCTCGAGCTCACTCTAAAGTGCTCCATTTCCATAAAGTCTTGGAATGGCATTCTGGGGTTTGTTAGTTCTTCACCACTGTAAGCATTAAAAACCTTGGTGTTATGAGTTAGAGTGTGGAGCAGGTGCTGCTGGGTTTACATCCACAGGCTTCAGTGTTACCATTGGCTTTCTGGCTGTTTTACTGCCTGCTTTAAAGACTCTTCTCTGGAGTTGTTTAATGATGTAGTGGTGTTCAGCAGTTCGGCAAGGTGCTTGACATACTGTGACATGTAGTTTTGTGGTCTGATGGAGTGTGCTGTTTGGATCCAGAGAGGAATTTTGGACCATTGCTTCATACTCCTGAAGATGTCCTTCTTCTCATGGTGTTTATTAAGCCAGTTGTCAGGTCCAGTACGGGTCGCAGACGAGGCCAGCACAGGCAGAGGTGACATACATGCAGTTCCTATACAGAGAGAAAAAATGATCAATTTCTGCATTCTGAACATTCAGAAGGAGGCATGGGACCCATGAGATGAGGACAGCGGGGACCAGTGGTGTCTGCAACAAGCTGAATATTTAATTTAACGTGTAAGGAAACAAGTTTATGCAGGTTTTATGAAGGTAAAGTTAAGACCTTTGTAATTGAGTCTTATATGTGAGCTGTTACATTTAGCGACTGCTCTTCTAACTCCCTGTTTATGCAATAAACCCTTTTTTATTGTAATAGAAACTATGCAAACTTTCTCAAATCCAGACGTCTGACCGTGTGACGTCACACGGTGGCTTCTTACGTCATCACTTTACCCCTCTCACAATTGTTTGATTGACAGCAGTGCTTCAGCACAGACTGGACTTGTGCCTTACCTCAGACCCGCCCTGTGTGAGCTGACATCGGTCTGAGATGCAGACGAGCATGACTCCTTAACCCCTTTTTCACACCGCAAGTGTGAGCGGCACACGAGCAGTGCGTATTTTTTTTTGCCATCCATGTTAATCAATGAGTGCATTCAGACCGGGAGCAGTAGCCGCGCATGAGCGTCAAGCAGGAGTGTCGCGTGAACAGCAGTGCAGCGGGGGTCTCGGCGTCTGGTCTATTTTTGCTGTGCTGCTCATGCTCAATTAAAGTGAAAGCACACTTTTGATGGACAAAATAAATATGATTTAACACCAAACGTGTGCAAAATGCACAGAATAATGTCTAGTGTTTTAACAATTATAATTATGCCAGAAAAGAAAATTAAGTATAAAAAAAAAGCTATTTACCCATTTCAACTTTTGTAATTAATCGGTTTGGGTGAAAGTATGGTGTATTATTATAAAAACCAATGTAGAAAGAATTATACCCATTGTTTGAAATGGTTATACTGTCTGCCGAACACGCTTTGCAGTGTGAATACTCGCGGATTAACTTACGTTTGGAGAAATGAAAGAAGTGCACCCTATTTTACAGGGTGTGGGCCACTTCTGGGTCAGAGGAAACTGTTTATGTATGCTTTCAGTGAATGCGCCAGTTTTGGGCCGGGGACCCAGCCAGAACTGGGCCAGAACCAGAGCAAGGATACGGCCCATAGGTGGGCCAGACAAATTTTGCTATCTGGGATGCGTTTATATTTGCGCGAATCCTTCATGATCCAGCCTGAGTATAATGCATTTAAATGAATCATGGCAAATAGGCTTTCCTAATAATGTGCTAATTAGCAAGTTTCACAATGAATGTGGTCAAAGTAAACAGTCTCTCAGAGAGCAGATCAGGAGAAAGGGGCGGAGTCAGCAGAGCTCATTAGCATTAAAGGAGAAACCCACAAACCAGCCTGTTTTGAAAAGAGCTGTTTTTGACTGGGTAAAGAAAAGGTGTCTTTTACACTAACATTGAGAAATTTTAAACAAACTATGGTACAGACTTTTCATTAAGACCCTAAATAACCATATCAACTTTGGCATTATATGACCCCTTTAACACAAAACAAAAAGTAATCGAGAAACATCTGACTGTATTTTGTGAACATTATACAGTATACCAGATATATACCAGAGACCATAGAGTCTAGTCGTTATTTACAGGAAATATAAAAGAGAGGGATAAGTAATAAGACATAAGAAATGGAACAGTGTTAACAGGACATGGAGAACTGAACATACTGGAATACAGTCGGAGTGAACAAGTCAATACATTTGACATCATATGACTTATGTCTTATATTTAAGCATGTCCTTCACTTATGAAATAACTTACCGTTAATAAAATGACAGATTTTTGATGAAATCACAGCACCGGACACAATGCACATTAAGAAAAAAATGCTTTCAATGCAGGAGTTTATTGGAAGTTAATTTATATAACAGTAAATCAAAAGACCAGAAGCATATTCAATCGTTTGCTTACTCTGAGGAAAATAAAACCTTAGACATTCACATTTGTAATAAAGCGAAAAAAAAAAAAAAACAGATGCTTGCTCCTGAAAACACTTTGTTTTTAGGGCACATGTTTGATCTTCATGCTGATGTATTTCATACCGACAGCAAAATTATTCTTCCAGGTATACCAAACATTTCCAATGGCATAAATGGTGGGATCTTCACCCCACAAATACACACCATTGGGGTTTGTGTAGTGACAGCGATTGTACCAAAATGCCCCTAGGAACGTTTTGGCACAGTTTCTTGGATCGCTTTCTTGGTCCTTGTCAAAGGTGGAAAACTTCTGTCCATTATGGGTGAACAAAGAGTCACCTGCAAAGAGGATCATTTGTGATGTTAACATCTTATTTATAATTTATTTACAACATATTTATGATTTATATTTAATTTCTTTGCTGACACTGCTGATTATTCAGAATGATGTATGTCTATACAGGGAACCCTCTCTACATTACTGTAATATTACATGTTAAAGGGGTCATATGACGTAGCTAAAAAAAAAACATTTTGTGAATTTGGTGTAATGCAATGTGTTTATGCAGTTTAAGTGAGAGGAGACACGTTTTAAGTGTGCACACTTTCTCTGGGTGAGAGCAGCGTGTATCGGAGCAATCACGTCTGGTTTTGTGACACAGCAAAGGAAATCTGCATGCTAACAGAGAGATTCGCCCTCGTGCATTATTTTAATGTGCTTTTGACTTACATTAACGCGCTCTCACTGCTGACCGTTTACACATACTTTATAATCACTGCAAAAGTACGTGTGAACCTGTACAATATATAACAAATCTATTTCAACACCCTAGGCACTGCTACAATTAATGAGCTTTATGACCAATGCATGGCAAAAAAGAAAATAGTCCATGGGCACGGGATTTATACGTTTTTGCCATAAGACTAGAAATTTTGTAACACCTTTACTATAGTGATTATTTTGACTTGTGTCTGTTCTAGAGTCGTTACAACTCTTTGATAAAGCTCTAATTAGTTTTCTTTTGGAAATAGGTTTCAAATTAATCCTGAATGCACTTATGCATTAAAATCCCATATCGCACAGCGCTAGTTCATTCAATAAATACAGTTAACAATCTAGAGTACTAAGTTATTAACCCAACAATAGCGGGGTCAGTTAATTTTTTTTCGCAGTGGGCCGCACAAACATATGTGTTTGGTTGTGTGGGCCGCGAGTTGAAAAAGGTTGGGAACCACTACTGTTGATAGTTAGAGTCAAAATTCAAAAAGTTGAGTAGGTTGAGATGAGGCAGTTCAAACATCGGTAACTGAGGAGGATTTCTATATCCTGTTTCTCAACACTATTACAGTGCTCTTACAAGGTGAGCTCATGGGTGCACATTCAGCTAACAGATTTTGGTTATAAGAACCTTCTCCAAACAAACAACTGACTTCCAGGCACAGCCTTCAATGAAATCATCTGAAATACAAAATATAGAAAATCTTTTGTTATCTCAGCAGAGAATGTTTAAACAACTCCACAAACAGCATCACCAACTTCTCTCATTATTAACCACACTGACTTTATTTCTGTCAGACATCTACAAAACCGCTTATTGAGAATTAACAGATTTTTATGATGATGTTTTATTGTTTCATTTGACGCTACCATCAAGGTGATTCATGTTTGCTATAGTAGGGATCTCGACCCTTGACTTTATAACATTATATTTTTGGAGGGTTGCTGTAACTGTGTTTGTAAAGCATATTTGTTATGGCAAGAAATACCAAAACGAGTGCAACCAGGTGATATCGGTTTGTTATTGATGATAACAAAATCTTCATCTGGATTTAGATGCAGTCTTTGTGAGGAGTTATTCATCTCTAGTTATTATTATAGTAGCTCTTTGACTATACAGTATAGGACCAACAGTGTAATCATTTATGAAGGATTTTAAAATCATTATAATTCACAAGCATTTTTAACTGCGGTGTCATTTAAAAACAAAGAGAGAGAAAAAAAAAAAAACTATGTATGAATCTCAACAATGATGACAATAAAAAGCTTCATTCTGCAGTGCATGCTGGGTACCTAGTTTCTGTGCAGTGAGTGTACTTTGACCTCACATTAGTATGAACACACATTGAGGACACTTTTAGCTCACTGTGACCTCACATTGTGACCTGTATGAAGAACTTTATGTCAATAATCAGTTAAATATATGAACAAAACAAAACAGATTTGAAAGTACGTGAGTAAGTAATTTGTTCAAGTGTGACTTTATTAATGCATTTTCAAGAGTATAAATGAAAGTGTCCTACCTGCTCCTCCATTTTTGAATCCTGTAACTTGTAGTTTATACCCATCGGATTCAGGACCCACAGAGAAGAATGTGTACAGAGCAAAACCCTTCCTTCCTTTGAAGTCCTCCAGATCCACTCTCAGCATGTACTTTCTTTTGCGTGTCAGCTGGTACATGTTCTCCAGCCCTGTTCACACACACAGATGAAGAACATTTTCAATCAAACACTGGACTTGAACATCCACATAAACAAAACGTTCAACCAAACAAACACTGGAAATGAACATCCATTCAAATACACGTGAAGAACACCTAAATCCAAACACTGATCAATATAATGGTGAAATATCAATATAATGGTGACTTTAAAATTGTGAATTTCTCCTTTGGTGATTCTGCTCATTACTAGCAGGTGTCTTCAACAATGGTCAATCATCTCTCAATCAATTAATTATCGCATTAACTTTAACTCTGATTCAGTGTTAATTTACCATTCTTATTTTAACACCTTAACACTCTTGACTGTGGTCTCACATGTACTCCCAGGAGAGTTAATTTCACATTGGATTTACACAAGTCCAACAGACAAACATTCTGGTAAATGTGCTATCCAACAAGAAGCACTTTAGAAAAGTTGAAATTACAGTTATCAGAACTCATGGGGTTTTAAAAGAGAATACAAATTGCTAACTAAATACAACCCTGGATATTTTATATAATTTTGAAATGAATGTGCAAACCCACAACCTCATGCCTAAATGTAGCCCATATCACTACTGACAGTATGCCTTCAGTCGTCTTTTATATTATCATACTATTCATATTATCATAATCTATTTTACATAGTGTCTTCATTTACTACATAACCAGGGTTGATTGTTCAGTAGCCGTATCACATATTGATTTAAATCACTAATTTCTGTTATTGGATGACCTAATCAATAAAAACGCAACATGGAAACATATAATCAACAGCTACATCGGAGAAAGAGGAAAGCCACCATCAGCTGAATTTCGGGGGCTGAGGGGGTTGCTCTGTCCAGTTTCTCTCATTTAATTCATTTGTTTATTTTAAACATTATGTGTACTACAACTTCAGAATTACATTCATACTGTATAGACTGAGATGTAAAGAACTTTGGACTGTCAACAGTGATAAGGTGTAGATAAAAGTGGTCCAGACCAACCTTACGAAGGTAAGATTTACAGGAGGTAGAATGTTTCGGGAAACACATTAACAATAAGGTACAGCTTAAGGTATAACGAAGTGGACTTAGTGTTTTGGGAAATGCAGCCTATATTTTTACTGGAAATGTGTACTTGTTGCAAAAAAAAGCAAAAAGCAAAATGCAAACAAAATGTAAAAAAGTATTTTAAAATTAATTATTTATATTAATTAAAATTCAAGCAAAATATATATATTTTCTCTTGTCCTGTCTTGACATCGAGCACATTTTATGTTAAATATAGTATACATTTTTATTTAGTTATTATATATATATATATATATATATATATATATATATATATATATATATATATATATATATAGTACAGACCAAAAGTTTGGAAACATTACTATTTTTAATGTTTTTGAAAGAAGTTTCTTCTGCTCATCAAGCCTGCATTTATTTGATCAAAAATACAGACAAAACATTAATATTGTGAAATAATATTACTACTTAAAATAATAGTTTTCTATTTGAACATACTTTAAAAAAATAATTTATTCCTGTGATGCAAAGCTGAATTTTCAGCATCATTATTCCAGTCTTCAGTGTCACATGTAACATCCAGTCTATCACATGATCGTTTAGAAATCATTCTAATATTCTTATTTAGTGTTTGAAACAGTTCTGCTGTCTAATATATATAAAAGTTTAAAAAGAACTGCCTTTATTCAGTATATTTTCTTTACTATCACTTTTTAACAATTTAACACATCCTAGCTCAATAAAAGTATTGATTTTATTTAAAAGAAAGAAAGAAAAAAATGACTGACCCCAAATTACTGACCAGTAGTGTATATTGTTATTACAAAATATTTATATTTTAAAAACATAGCTTCTTCTTTATTTTCTAATTATTTTTTATTTTTTATCCTTTTTATTCATCAAAGTATCCTTAAAAAGTATCACATGTTCTGAAAAAATATTAAGCAGCAGAACGTCTCGGTTACGTACGTAACCCTCGTTCCCTGATGGAGGGAACGGAGACGTTATGTCGACCGACAAATGGGGTCTCACTTGGGAGGCCAATCATCTCTGATTTTAAGAGAAAACGCCAATGAAATTGGCAAGTGGATTAACACACCTGAGCCACTCCCCGTGCCAGCGGGTATAAATAGGGCGACAGGTGCATCCACTCATTAGGTTTTACGCTGAGGAGCCGAGAACGTGTCCCGGCAACAGCGAATGGTTCAAGGTTGTGGCATGGGGACATAACGTCTCCGTTCCCTCCATCAGGGAACGAGGGTTACGTACGTAACCGAGACGTTCCCTATCTGTCGGTCACTACGAGTTATGTCGACCGACAAATGGGGTCCTATGGAAAACGCCATAACCTGAACCCCGTCACAACCCTGAGGCGCTGCAATTGTTGACAAGCCTTGGCGTGCCACAAAAGCTACACTTGAGGTCGTAACCTTCCCAAAGCCCCAGCGCAAATTCACTGACCTTGGTACCGAAGGGGCCAAAGGGTGAGTACATCGCTGCTGGAGAAGGCCATGCTGCTGTTCCGCCCACATAAAGTAAATGGAAGGGATTTCAACCTTCGGTGAAAGACAGCTTCAAATCTTCCCTATTTGTTCTTTCAGCTGGCAAGACAATGGGGAAGCGAGCCTTTAGGAAAGGCCGCTACGGAGACCACATCCTACCTGTAGGGAGGTGACATGTGGATATACCGATATGGACTGACCCAGGGGGCAGTACTACATATGGAAGGGGTCTCTGAGGCAGGTCCTACCTTGGAGTAGGGATGGAACGGCTGCCAGAAGAGACTGACAGAACGGTCTGTCAAGGGAAGACACGGGTTTGCCAAGAGGGAAACCTTACCGTGGAAGAATACACATATGGGATTACCCGTAGGGAACCCAGCCATATGGACACCTAGCCCAGTACAGGGGCTGACCGAACTCCGGGCATGCTAACGCCAGTACTGGGCCTGGCGACAGACTGCTCCGCCAAGTCTGACGCCGAGGGTGCTGGAGGATGCTCGACCAGGGTACGCCAACCGGGGAACTCTACTGGGAGAAGAAGGCGCTCACATCCCCGTGTTAGGGGGAATGGCGCAGCAAGCGAGACACCCAGCCAGCCCTTCCCGCCAATTACCTGTTACCCAACACACGGGAAGAAACTGGCTCTACACGGAGGTTGTAAAACCTCGCAAAAGTGTTAGGTGTCGCCCAGCCCGCAGCTCGACAGATGTCTGCCAGAGAGGCGCCGTGCGCCAATGCATAGGAGGAGGCCACACTCCGTGTGGAGTGGGCCCTCACCCCCAGGGGGCACGGCTCGCCTTGGGAATGGTAAGCCAAGGCGATGGCGTCCACTATCCAGTGGGCCAACCTCTGCTTAGAGACAGCCTTCCCCTTCTGCTGACCTCCAAAGCAGACCAGGAGCTGCTCAGAGCTTCTGAAGCTCTGGGTGCGGTCCACGTATATGCGAAGCGCTCTTACGGGACACAGCAACGACAAGGCTGGATCTGCCTCCTCCAGGGGCAGCGCTTGCAGGTTCACCACCTGGTCTCGGAAGGGAGTGGTGGGAACCTTGGGCACGTATCCAGGCCGGGGTCTCAGGACAACGTGAGAGTAGGCCGGCCCAAACACAAGGCACTCTTCACTTACCGAAAATGCTTGGAGGTCCCCGACCCTCTTGATGGAAGTGAGCGCGATCAGGAGCGCTGTCTTGAGAGACAGGAACTTCAGCTCAACCGAATCCAGCGGCTCAAAGGGACCCCTCTGAAGTCCCGCCAGGACAATAGAGAGGTCCCAGGAGGGAATCAGGGGTGTCCTAGGAGGATGTAACCTTCTGGCACCCCTCAGGAACCTAACGATCAGGTCATGCCTCCCCAGGGACCGGCCGTCCACTGCATCGTGATGTGCTGCAATGGCAGCCACATACACCTTCAGGGTGGAGGGTGACAGCCCACGCTCCAGCCTACCTTGCAGGAAAGAAAGCACGACTCTGACCGGGCATCTCCGGGGGTCTTCTCGGTGAGAAGAACACCAATTCGTGAACAGACTCCACTTCAGAGCATAGGCCTGCCTCGTAGAAGGGGCTCTAGCCTGAGTGATAGTGTCTACCACCGCTGGGGGCAGATCACTTAGGTCTGCCGCGTCCCGTCTAGAAGCCACACGTGGAGGTTCCAGAGATCTGGACGCGGGTGCCAAATGGTGCCAAGCCCCTGAGAGAGAAGGTCTCTCCTCAGGGGGATGCGCCAGGGAGGGGCTGTCACGAGGAGCATGAGTTCCGAAAACCAGGTCCGGGTGGGCCAGTAAGGCGCAACCAACAGGACCTGTTCCTCGTCCTCCCTGACCTTGCACAGTGTCTGTGCGAGCAGGCTCACTGGGGGAAACGCATACTTGCGTAAAGCCCGAGGCCAGCTGTGTGCCAGTGCATCTGTGCCCAGGGGGGCCTGGGACAGGGAATAGTACAGCTGGCAGTGGGAGGACTCGTGGGAAGCAAACAGGTCTACCTGGGCTTCCCCGAATCGACTCCAGATCAGCTGGACCGTCTGGGGATGGAGTCGCCATTCCCCGGGGAAAGTGAGCTGTCGTGAGAGCGCGTCGGCTGCACGATTGAGTAACCCGCCTTGTCGGTTGATGTACGAAACAGCCGCAGTGTTGTCCGTGCGGACCAACACGTGCTTGTCCAGCACTAGTGGACGAAACCGTCGCAAAGCTAGATGCACTGCCAGCAACTCCAGGCAGTTGATGTGCCAAAGCAGTCGAGGTCCTGTCCAGGACCCTGAGGCTGCCTGCCCGTTGCATGTCGCGCCCCAGCCCGAGTTGGAGGCATCTGTTGTGACAACAACGTGCCGGGACACTTGTTCTAAGGGCACGCCGGCCCGTAGAAAGGCAAGGTCCGACCAAGGGCTGAATAGGCGGCGACACATCAGTGTGATGGTGACACGATGTGTACCGCGGCGCCATGCCCATCTCGGGACTCGGGAGTGTAACCAGTGCTGAAGTGGTCTCATATGAAGCAATCCGAGCGGCGTGACTGCGGCTGCGGATGCCATATGCCCCAGGAGCCTCTGAAAGTGTTTCAGCGGTACCACTGTCCTGCCTCTGAAGGAACTCAGGCAGTTCAGCACTGAGTGGGCACGCTCGCTGGTGAGACGTGCCGTCATACTCACCGAGTCTAACTCCATACCGAGATAAGAGATTCTCTGCACAGGGGAGAGCTTGCTCTTCTCTCGGTTGACCTGAAGCCCCAACTGACTGAGGTGCCGAAGCACGAAGTCCCTGTGATCGCACAACTCTTCTCGGGACCGGGCCACAATGAGCCAGTCGTCGAGATAGTTGAGGATCCTGATGCCCACTTCCCAAAGTGGGGCAAGGGCGCCCTCCGCGACCTTCGTGAAGACACGGGGGGACAGGGAGAGCCCGAAAGGGAGGACCTTGTACTGCCATGCCTGACCCTCGAAAGCAAAGCGCAGGAACGGTCTGTGACGAGGGAGGATAGAGACATGAAAGTACGCGTCTTTCAGGTCGATCGCTGCAAACCAGTCCTGGGGCTGGACGCATTTGATAATGCGTTTCTGCGTCAACATCCTGAACGGGAGCTTGTGTAGGGCCCGATTCAAGACTCGCAGATCCAGGATAGGTCGAAGGCCACCGCTCTTCTTGGGCACGATGAAGTAAGGGCTGTAAAACCCCGTCCTCATCTCGGCTGGAGGGACCGGCTCGATTGCATCCTTCGCCAGGAGGACAGCAATCTCCTCGCGCAAGACAGGGGCGTCCTGGACTGCCACCGAAGTCTCGAGCACGCCATTGAACTTGGGGGGTCGCCGGGCGAATTGAATCGCATAGCCGAGTCGAACCGTCCGGATGAGCCAGCGTGACGGGTTGGGCAGCGCAAGCCACGCTCCCAGATACCGTACAAGTGGCACCAAAGGGACAGTCGACATACCCGCAGTGGTGCAGCGATGGGGAGTCGTGCCGGAAGGCCCAGAAGGCACTGCGTCCTGGGTCATCGCAACCACACTCCTCGTGTTCCCGGAGGAACTGGCCAGAGACGCGTGGAGAGGTGTTGCGTCTCCGAACCGCGACCTCTTGGCCGCTGGCGAAAGGGGGCGTCGTGGGTGAGAGTGAGGAAGCTGTGCGTCGCTCATTGTCAAGCCACGAGCCTTGCAACTCGGAGGAAGGAGAATTTGCTCTTTTATTGAAAATGTGGGTACCACTGGCCGTCCGGCCAGTGGCGGAACAGAACAAAACAGAAACTGAAGATTCTCCGCCCGGCCCTCCTCCGGGGGAAGGAGTGGCGCTGTCTTCGCCATCTCCTGAAGAGCAGTTCTCCGCATCTCCGAGTTGCCCGTGTCAGGGCCGCTTGGTCGACTTCCTCGAGGACTTCGCGGCCGGGAGTGACACGGGGGGCGCCGCTCTCCTGCGCGGGGCTCGACGCGCCGGCCTCGAAGAACTCTCGGCACGGGGCGGAGCTGGTGTGGAGGACGCAGGGGGGCGCCCACGGCGACGAGCAGGCTGAGGCGCTACCCGCGACGGAACGGTGGCAACCGGAGAGACACGTCGGGGCAAGATGTGCTGGATGGCCTCAGTCTGCTTCTGTTCCGCCGAGAACTGCTGGGCAAAGTCCTCGACAGTGTCGCCGAACAGGCCTGCCTGGGAGATGGGAGCATCGAGAAAGCGAGCCTTGTCCATGTCTCTCATCTCAGCCAGGTTCAGCCAGAGATGCCGCTCCTGGACCACCAGCGTGGACATCGCCTTCCCGAGGGACCGCGCCGTGACCTTCGTCGCCCGTAAGGCGAAGTCAGTCGCCGTGCGCAGCTCCTGCATCAACCCCGGGTCGGTACCACCCTCGTGCATAGCTTTGAGTGCCTTGGCTTGGTGTACCTGCAGGATAGCCATGGCATGCAGGGCAGAGGCAGCTTGGCCCGCAGCACTGTAAGCCTTGGCAGCGAGCGCGGCCGACAGCTTACAGGCCTTGGACGGGAGACGCGGACGATTCCTCCAAGTGGCGGCGTTTTGCGGGCACAAGTGCACCGCAACCGCCCTCTCCACCTGGGGAACCTCCACGTACCCCCTGGCTGCCCCGCCGTCGAGGGTGGTGAGGATGGAAGAGGGAGACGAGCGGCTTCTGGCCGTGAAAGGGGCCGTCCACGACTTCGTCACCTCTTCATGCACCTCCGGGAAGAAAGGCACCGGAGCAGAACGAGGTTGTGAGCCGCGTCCCGCGCCGAGAAACCAATCATCCAGCCGCGAGGGCTCGGGACTGGGCGGTGTGGTCACCTCCAGCCCGATACTCACGGCTGCCCGGGCAAGCATGGCCGACAGCTCCAAGTCAGATTCGGCAGTGGCGACAACACCCGAGGGGGGCAGCTCCACCCAACCCTCATCCTCAGAGGTCGATAACCCATCCCCCGATGCCGCGATCGACATCTGATCTTCGGGCGGCGCACCGAAAGACACGCTGGGACCGCCGTGAGACGGCCCAGCAGAATCAATCGGCAGCTGCACGGGACAGGCGCTGCGGGAGGAGTGAGAGGTCCGTGGGGCGTGGCCCGGCGGAGAAGCTCTCACTGTAATCCTCAGATCTCCCAGAGCGCCAGCCGGCGGCCCTCTGCTCGAGCCAGAGAGACCGGGACGGGTGGCGACAGAGGGGTCTGCTGCACTCCCCTTGAGGAGTGAGAGACGCGATCGCAGCGCTGCCATGTTCATACGCCCACAATAGACGCATGAATCATCCACGAGCGCAGCCTCAGCGTGTTGGACGCCCAGACACTGCAGACAACGCTCGTGACCGTCAACCGAAGACAGGAAACGACCGCATCCAGAAGGACACGGACGAAACGGCATCTTGAAAAAGACGCGAATCGTCCGTGATTTGCTCTTTTAGAGAACTGTCTCTTTTAGCCGAAGCGCCCAGGGGAATCGCCGCTCGCAGGGACACCACTGTAACGCGCCGTCACACCGACCAGGAACAGCTCTACCGAAAACAAAGATGAATGGCTTTGTAGTGATCTTCTTCATCGACTACTCGGCTCCGAAGCAAAAATCTAATGAGTGGATGCACCTGTCGCCCTATTTATACCCGCTGGCACGGGGAGTGGCTCAGGTGTGTTAATCCACTTGCCAATTTCATTGGCGTTTTCTCTTAAAATCAGAGATGATTGGCCTCCCAAGTGAGACCCCATTTGTCGGTCGACATAACTCGTAGTGACCGACAGATAGGGAACTGTTTTCCAACTTTGATAATGAATCATCATATTAGAATGATTTCTAAAGGATCATGTGATAATGATCCAAAAAATTCAGCTTTGCATCACAGAAATAAATGATAATTTAAAGTATAATAAATGTAAAAACAATTATTTTTAATTGTAATAATATATCACAATATTCATTTTTTTTCTGTATTTTTGATCAAATAAATGCAGGCTTGATGAGCAGAAGAAACTTCTTTCAAAAACATTAAAAATAGTATTGTTTCCAAACTTTGGTCTGTACTTTACATATATACTCCATTAACCCAAAACCAAAAAGACATTACCCAGCCAGTATTCACTCTCCACATTCCCAAATCCTCTCTTGTACTGATTCCATGGCCGGTAGAAATTCACACTGCCATCCATTCTCCTCTGAATCACCTGGGGTGGGTTTATATAGAATAAATTATTTATAATATATGTTATGATGTGTGTTGATCTAAATGATCTAAAGTCACATTCGTACCGTCCATCCTCCGTTTTCTTCATCTTTCCCACCTGAAATCATCTGACAGTAAACCCAGACAGGAATGTCCCCTGCTGGATAGATGGAGTAAATCCCACTGACTTTCTCTCCTGACTTATAGATGTCAGAGCAGTCAACCGGATAGAATTCATCAGAAACAGACTCAGTAAACCCCATGAAAACAGAGAGCAGAGCCGCGACAAACACTGCCATCTACAAAGAGACACGACTGATCATCATCCTCATTTATGATGATCAAATCACACTGACATCATGATCAACACTAAATAAATGCTTCATTCATTCATTCAACATTAAGGAAACATGAACTTACTGCCATCTTCTTTTACGGAAATCTTAACTTTGCTTGAAGAATCTTGAAAGTAAAAACAATTTTGATGAATGATTATCTGAACGTTGTATAAATTTCTGAATGTTTTGTGAATTAAATAATTTGAGAGTAAAACAGTAACTCACCGCTTTTGTAGTGATGTTGTTCAATGGGTCACACACACTATTATATCTGTCAGATCAGGTTCCTCCTCTGCGTTTAGATAAAAAAAAAAAAAAAAAAAAAATATATATATATATATATATATATATATATATATATATATATATATATATATATATATATATATATATATATATATATATATATATTTATATATATATATAAATATATATATAAATATATTTTACCCACCCACCCACCCACCCGATTCTTGGCACAAATCAAGTTATAATGTCCTGTCAGTTTATTTATTTGTTTATTTATTTACAATCTGTTGTTTTTACACAATGGCCTAAAGGTTATCAGTAAGAGCATCTGTAACATCTGCCGTTTGAGTCACTCTTGCACTGCACAATGTTGAAATACTATTGCTTCACTAAAACTTGGACTCTTGTCATGCAGTTTGAAATTGTTTTGTTACACTACTAAAATAAGTTTAGTATTAATTGGTTTTAAGTAATAGGCTGCCTGTGCTCCTGTATTCAATGTTATTTTCTTTTTTATCTTGTTGTCCAACTTCATGCAAAGGTAATCCCACCACTGCCAGGACAGCCTTTGGGGCAGCTGTGGCCTAATGGTTAGAGAGCCACACTAGTTACCAGAAGGTCAGCAGTTTGAGTCTCGGTGCTGGCAGGAATTGTATGAGGTAAGGAGTTAATGAACAGTGCTCTCTTCTACCCTTAATACCCATGACTGAAGTGCCCTTGAGCAAGGCACTGAACCCACAGTTGCTCCCCGGGCGCTGGATCTATAGCTGCCCACTGCTCTGTGTGTGTGTTCACTTCTCACTGCTCTGTGTGTGTGTGTGCACTTGGATGGGTTAAATGCAGCGCACCAGTTCTGAGTATGGGCTACCATACTTGGCAAGTGCATTGATCTGATCTGGACTATGTAGAGGCAATGGCCATGAAAATAATGTTTGATGGCCTAAAAAGGTTTGTTTCAATTAACATTATAAAACAATGAGCTAATTTTGTGATCATTTTTGCAAAAATAAAAAAATGGTTCATCACAAAACCATGTTATCAGCATCATGTGAAGTCATGTTCTTCTGTGGAGGGCATTTTGTACACTTTATGGCAAATGCTTATTTTTTTCTATATTTGATCTCCAATGGTCTGTTGTCAAGGAGCATACTATTTTAATTGCTTATTGACTGTGTTAATTGTTATGGTTTGCACAATTTTTATGAATTTCATTTAAATAAGTATACAAATTTGAGGTTAACTGGTCAGAACTCACAAATCAAAATGGAAAATGTTGACTCACAGGGCTGCACACGCTCACGCATTCAGCGTGGGACTCACACAATTGACACTTTTCTCACGCTGTCTTTCACACATTTTCTCACGCAGTCAAAACTTTAATAATAGGACATAAAAAACTACTTTAGTAAACTCTAGTAGTACACGTTCAAAGCAAAGGTGTGAATCCTCAAAATCTTCTTCCACTCAAGTATGTCAGACAATCACAGATACAAACTGTTCATTCTCATGTAAAAAAATGGCCCTGGTTAATGCTAGGTCTGTGTGTAATCAGACTTTTTTACTTGTAGCAGCTTATCATTTTTATTTTTAACTGAGACATGGACTGGAGCAGATGAGTCATTCATCTTTGGTGAATTATGTCCATTAAATAGTATCTTAATAAGCACTCAAGATGTGTTTGAAGAGGAGGTGGGGTGGCCATGGTATTTAGGAACCAGTGCAAAATATAAAATTTTTTCCTGAGAACTTTTCTACATTCGAATCACAATGTGTACTGATGTCCCACCACTCCGTTGCTATGTGTCTTGGTTTACATACCTACAAATCCAGATAAATACTTTATAAAGGACTTTTCTGATTTCATGTCTCATATCTAATTTTTTGGACTTCACTTTGTAAGCAGAAGAAAGAGAAGCTACATCTGAAGTGGCATTAGATATATTTACACAGACTGTTTAATTAAGCTGAGGTGCCATAAATGCACTTATGCCACACAATTTCATAAGATTAATGTTTTCAATATATTTGAACTCACAACTTAAAAATGTTGGGAAAAATGCAATACTTTTAAATGTGAAACCAAACCACCAGTAGATGACATGAGCGATTCATTTGACATTTATTCAAATGGCTGATTCATTCAAAAACAAAGCAAGTGACTACTGTCTTTATGAATGGGTAACTGAATAATTGAATCACTTCGTTTAAAAAAACGTAGATTTTTTCAGTATCGAAACACCACTGTGTTGCTCGGAGACACAAAACAATTCTGCTGTGGCTTTGATTAAAACTTTGTCATTAAACTTGAGCAAAAACAGTCAATATTTTATTACAAATTGCAAACTTTGTGTCTGTTTAACTCAAAATAAAGATCTTCAACGCCGACCACATGTTTACATTGTGGATTTGTACAGGGGTGGCGCAAGAGAATTTTAAGAGCTGTACTGAAAAAAAGTGACATAGCAGGTCTTTGAATTTACAAAAATTAAACATGTACAGTAGTTGGCCAACCAAAATGCCTATTACCGCCACATGTACCGCCACCGCAGGGCATAGTCAGTTGCGTATTGAAGTTGTTCACGAAACTACCGCCAGGTGGTGAAAGGGACTGTTTGAAAACTGACTGAAATTCATATTTTGATTTGTAAACTGTGATCAAACAAGGAAATAACAATAACATTATACAGGGTTTCCGAGGGGTCATAAAAAGTTATAAAAAGTCATAACTTTAACAATAAGAATTTAAGGCCATAAAAAGTCATAAAAACGTCTGGTTTTTATCCATAGAAAGTCAAAAAAAATATTTAGTCACGTCTTAAATTGATATGCTCGTCCATTAATTTGTTCTTCCATCAAAATGCGCTCACGGCGGCAATGGCATTAATTTGTTTTGCCTGTTGTAGTTCTGTATGAGGAATCTGGGTGGTATCACACTGGTATCACAGCGTTCCAGAACTACAAGGTCCATGCGGCAGCATACAGACTTGTCGGAAGGACTTTCACAAAAACCCGCACAAACTCCGAACATACTATATCATACTAAGTCACTGCTTAGTTTAATTGATCACAATGGGTAAATGTACCTTTAATGATCTCTGGCTCGAAGATGGTACATTTAGTAGCTGGCTCAAGCCCGTCACTAACAATCGATATCAAGCCTATTTTACTCTGTGTAAGAAGACGTTGGAGTTGTCTAGTTTAGGCATAAAAGCCTTGAAGTTGCATGCAAAGTCGGAAAAGCATATTACATAGCCAAAACATTTACGTGCGGGAAAGATAAGACCTCATACATCACCCGGTTTGGCTTGGCAGATTATATAAAAAAAGACCTCATCTCCAAGGTCTCGGGGCCTTATGTTCTCATGTTTGATGAAAGCTTAAATCACACAAGCAAGAAGAAACAGATGGACATACACGTTCGGTTCTGGAATGACGACAAGGTGCATTCCCGGTACCTGGGATCACACTTCATTGGCCATTCCACAGCCCAGGATTTGCGAAAGCACTTTAAGTAAGTTATTAAAGTTTAAAATTTAAAACAAATATGATTTCGAATGCTGCATGTAATATTTGAAATAATTTCATCTTCAAACCTATGACTATGAATACCCTAAAACCTGTGTTTGATCCATTTATTCAAACCAATTTGGAGAGTAGAGAAACCGTTATATAATAATATATGTTAATGGTTTCTACTCTGCACCACTCTAGCCAAACTCTTTTGAGAAAATAGAAAAATAACTATTTATAATATAACTATATATAATCGAAATCTTTTAATTTGTTACATCAATTGCATGGCGTGGTTGTATTTTCAGAAACAGCCCACATGGATAACTTGAATAGAAACAGACATGTAGGCCTAGTCAAACATTATACTTGCTTGAACTTGAAAAGTGCAAAAGTGTGTGTGTTATCAATTAAGTGGTATATTTATTTATACTCAAATCTTTTTATTGTTTTCCCTCAAGGAGTGTGTGCAGCAGCTGAATCTCAGCATGCTGGTCTCTGTATCAATGGATGGGCCCAATGTAAATGTAAAGTTCTTTGAGCTTCTCCAATCCGACTTAAATAAAATGTATGGGGGTGCTCAGCTTTCAAGGCAGGTTTCTCCATGTGGCAGGTGCAAAAGCTGTTAAGAGCAATGCACACACTCTTTATCAATGTTCCAGCAAGGAGGGAAGACTACGTGACATTCACAAAGTCATCAGTGTTCCCGCTATCATTCTGTGGCCATCGATGGTTGGAGAACCTGCCTGTGGTAGAAACAGCTTTGGAGGTCTGGCCTTCACTTCAGCTGTATGTGGATGTGGTTAAAAGAAAGGAGCTGCCAAACCCTGGTACAGGCTTGTATGATACAATAGAGGCTGAGTTGATTAAGGTATTTAAAAAATTAATTTTGTGCTTGTCTGGCTCCTCAACTACTATACTTAGGTATGAGTATGATGTATTATGTACACTGTGTTTAATGGATGAAATTCTTCAACCTTTGTAAAAAAAATTCTTTTTTGAAACTGTGACATTGCTGCATGAAAAATATGGATGTAGGGCACTTACATTTTTCGTCTGGATTTTTCTTCTGTCATATTATACTGAGGCCGTTTGTGAAGCGAGAAGTCCTGCAGGACATTACAAAACTACAGCTCACTAAGCTGGACTTGAGTGAGAAGAAGAATTTGCTCCTCCCACAGAAAATTGACATTTGCCTAGGTGCAGATAAAGCCCTGAAGGTATTATGGTCAATTTTGAAGTTGTAGTTGAAGTAATTTTAGAAATTTTGGTCAGGATACAAGCAGGAATCATTGTGTTGTACATTCTACTTACTTGTTTTTTTATTGTACATCCCTCTTCAGGACACTAAAATATCAGATCTCAGAGTCCTTGAATTTAGAAGGGACTGCATGCGGTGGCTGACTAATATAGTCTGAAAAGTGCAGGAGAAGAGCCCACTCAAATACGCCACTGTTAGGCAGATGGCCTGTCTGGACCCCTCTAACATGTTCAGAGACCCAGACAGGTGCAAGGAACAAATGAAATGTCTGGTGCAGTCCTTTCTACAGGCAAAGCAGCTGCCAGGAGGTGTATCTGCTGGTATGAGTAGTTCTGGAAGGGGCTTTGACCAAAGTTAGAGTACCATGCTGAATTATACTAATTATTTAAGTGTTTATTAGACTGTGTTTACAGCATTATACTTAGTGTGCCATCTTGCAGACATTTGCTACATTTCTATAAATTTTCTCTTTTCCCATCAGTGCTATTTTTTAGGTGGATCTCTAGCTTTTGTCATTTCCTCTTGTAATGGTCCTGCACCTGTTCTGTGTGCAGTGGCTCATGATTTTGGATTATTTTACATAGGGTTTTCCTTGCTTACAATATAAAGTTTAGGTGCATCACCTGAGTGTTTTTAGGAAGCACATGAACCTAATAAGTGTTAACACATTTAAGAAAATAAATGTAAAAATTAGAAGGTAGCTTATAGTCTCAAAATGAAAGGTATCCTGACAACAGTAATCAACAAAACAAACTGGATGAGCGAACATGCAGGTGTTGCAGATTAACACATTTTCTGGTCATGAGTTTAAATTTGTATTTATCTGAGTTTAGTGGAGTTTCTATGTCCTCTGAAATCTTAGTAAAAAACTGAATTTAAACCATCATAACCAAATGTTATTGTAGTCTTTATAGAGGCTAAAGTGGATCAATATAATTTTAACTAATTCCCTTTGTAACTTTTTTTTTTTTCTTTTTTTTTCTTTTTTTTTTTTTTTAAGGGGATGTCATTCTACAACAGTTTGAGGCTCTCCTGACACTTGAGTGTAGGAATGAAGAGTTTCTCTCCTTCCAGCCAATGTTAAAACAGCTGGACACCTTCTTGTGCGGATGTTTAAGCCATGCCTATCCAGTGGCTTGGGCATTTTGCCAGAAGCTGCTCCTCCTTTCTCATGGACACGCTTCAGTTGAAAGGGGGTTCTCTGTGAACAAGCAGGTTGAGACTGACAATATGCAGGAAGAGAGACAATGATTGCACACAGATTTGTGTGTGATTATGTATATTTGCACGGTGGGGTGACCAAAGTTCCCCTCACAAAAGAACTGCTGGTATCGGTGGGTGCAGGCAGGTCGAGGTACCGCATTTTCCTTGATCCGCAGCGTGCGAGGAAGGAGAGTGAAGCAGGGACACAGAAAAGAAAGCTGGCAGAGGAGTATTTGACCGACCTTAAGAGAAAGAAAACCACTGTTCAAGAGGTTTCCACCTGTCTCGCCAGAGAGGCTGACATGCTGGCAGAGGAAGCAGAGGGCAAATCGGGTTCAAAGATGGCCCAGCTCCTTTTAAAATCAAATGCCCTCAGGCGGGCAAGCAAGGAGAAATTGGCTGAGCTGAAAAAGGTTAAGGAGGAGATCACCATTAAGGGAGACGAACTGAGAAAAATGTAGACAGACACTGACTGACGGACTTGTTATTTTGGAAAGTAATGCCATAGAATAATTGTTAATTTACAATGTTACTTTACAATGTTACCATTGTTAAGTGTTCCTGTGTTCTTGATACTCAAGAAAAAGAAGGCGAAGGCTTCAGTTTCTTAATCTTAAGTAAGAAATAATAGAATTACTCTTTACATAATAAAATGTGTTACTTTCAATGAAAGTCAATAAAAAAGACTTTTCAAAGGAACTTTAATGACTGAAGTTATTTATCGTAATTCGTGTAGGTCATAAATTCAAATCATATCAGTCATAAAAAGGTCATAAAAAGTCTTACATTTGACTGATTAAACCCTGCAGAAACCCTGATTTTAATACAACATTATAACATCCTTAAAAATCTGAAAAGTTTTTAGAAAGTTTATTTCAAAATGTGTAATAGTAGTAGGTTCAGTGGAGGTTCAATTACACCCTGGGCGAGAGCCCCTTCTAATTATATTTTATTATAACAACAGTCTAAGAGAAAATAATATTTCTCAATTGCACAAATCCTTCATTAGAACATTTGAAAAACACACTTAAGAGAATCCAGTTATTTAACTATTGCAATTACAACAGGAAACACACTTTTTAAAGGGATAGTTCACTCTCAAATTAAATTTTGATATGTTTTAGCTTACCCCAAGGACATCCAAGATGTAGGTTTCTTTGTTTCCTCAGTATTTCCCATTTTGATATTTTTAGGTCCAACCGTTCTTATCTGTGACTCATATAATGGAGGTCTATGGTCACCACCTCAAAGAGCATGCACAGAGGAGTCCAAATTAAACAATTCCCCATCATAAGTACACACTGATGACCTAAGACACAAAACGAGCGGTTTGTGTAAGAAAACGTACAGTATTTATATAGTTTTTACCTCTTGTACACAACCATGTCCAACTGATCTGAGGGCGCACGTGCTTCCTGATGTGTGACATGTGCGCGCATTCTGGCTTAGTCTGCGCGAGCGCAGAAAGCCCCGAATGTGATCTCTCACGCATGCACACCACTCATTGTTTACTGTTTACCACACGATACTCCACCAATCTGCACTGTCTGGAATATAATGCAGTAATTGTAATTAATTAACTAGTTTATAATGCACCCTATAATCATTGCGATAATAATAAAAATTCAGCACATTACTCACTCTATTGACAGCGTGCCATTGGGTCCCTCTGGCATTGGACATCGCCTCCAGTTTAAACGTGGCAAACTAAATACAACGTGCAAAACGCTGGGTCTCAACAGCGGAGAAAACGCAGGATCTTCAGTCAGGCAGGTGTGTGATGCGATACTGTCAATGTCCTCGTCGTCGTCTTGTAGTTGTTCCATTCGTGACAACATATGCTCTCCACCTCTGTTGGCATCTCACAACACTTGCTACTAAAACACCACCAATTTTGAAGAGATCTCTGTCTCTGAGGCTTGAAGCTTGCTGCTGCAGAGGATCGCTCCTGAGTACTTGGTCTGTGTATTCTGGTTCAAATAAATATGGTTTTGAAAAAAATTCAACGTTGTCTATGGATATATTGAAATCGTCTTCCATTGCAATTTCCTGTACATCTAAATATGTTTAGATCTTCACAGTGAATGGTAATACTTCCGAAATCTGTGTAAACCATAGGCAGTAAGTGTAAACAATGAGTGATGTACACGCGCGAGAGATCAATTCCGGCGCTTTCCGTGCTTGCACAGACTAAGACAGAGCGCACGCGCACGTCACATCAGGAAGCACTCGCGCACTCAGATCAGTTGGATGTGGTTGTGTACAAGAGGTAAAAACTATAAATACTGTTCGTTTTCTTACACAAACCGCTTGTTTCGTGTCTTAGGTCATCAGTGTGTACTTACGATGGGGAATTGTTTAATTTGGACTCCTCTATGCATGCTCTTTGAGGTGGTGACCATAGACCTCCATTATATGAGTCACAGACAAGAACAGTTTGACCTAAAAATATCAAAATGGGAAATACTGAGGAAACAAAGAAACGTACATCTTGGATGTCCTTGAGGTAAGCTAAAACATACCAAAATTTAATTTGAGAGTGATCTATCCCTTTAAGGTGCAAAATCTCCACTCCCAACATTGCCAAAAGATAATGAACACAGTTCTGCACAAAGTATGACAGTATAAGTTGTCAGAACTTAAATAAATATACACTATGTACATAAATCTGGCAAAAATGTATACAATCAGATATATAAAAAATATAACCTTTTTTATTTCATATCACATTGTTTAGAGCATAAGAAACAAATGGTAAAAAAAAAAAAAATGTCTCCAATGATCCATTAATTGCCCATCAACGATGTTAATTTGTTATGGTTTGCAAATTTTTTATGAATTTAATTTAATTAAATAAATATAAAATGTGAGGTTAACTGGTCAAAACTCATGAGTCAAAATGGAAAATGTTGACTCACAGGGCTGCACACTCTCACACATTCACCGTGGGACTCACACAATTGACACTTTTCTCACGCCGTCTCTCACCACATCCATTTTCTCAAGCAGTCAAAACTTTAATAATAGGACATAAAAAAAATACTGTAGTAAACTAGTATTTACTATAGTAAATTGTAGCAAATTATAGTATACTTTAATCAACAGTTTACTACAGTATTTTTTAATATACAGATTTGGTATCTTATTTCATATTTTAACAGTTGATTTTTCAACTTACTGTCACTTGCTAAATGGTTATTTAACAATTGCATTCAATCATGCTGTTGCACACGCATTAGTGTGATTCAGTTTGTTTTCTGATCAAAATCGGACAATTGACTACTGCACTCCTGCAAGACTGCATGTTCAAAGAAAAGGACTCTTTTGGTTTTATTCTTCATGTTGATAAAGTTACATATGTACTTGGGCATACTCTTGCTCTGGTTATGTCATATGGGTTTCCCATTGTTGGTATCAATATTGAAGATGCTTTTTTTTTCTCAGATCATAAGCCCATTGTTTTCAGTGTCATACTATGAGAGCCGTACAGTAACGGAGTACATTTACTTGAGTACAGTAAATTTTGAGTTTATTTTATAAACTCCCAAAAGTGAAGATAGAATTCTAATGAAAGCCTGTCAATACCAGGGGATTTACCTTTTTTTCGTTGAGTGCAGAGCTTGATTAATTTCATCTACTGACAAATCAGCGTCACAAATTTGACTAAACTCATTATCAATAACTGTAATATGGTGTTTAATTGTATCAATGAATTTTTCACAGCTGTCATAGTTAAATTTAGAGTTGTAAAGATTGCTAAAAAATTTGGTAACAAATTCTGAAATTTTTTGGGGTCTTTAGAGGTAACTCCATCGATGTTAAGTGCTGAAAGAGCTTTCCTCTGACCGTTTCTTTTTTTTCCAGGGCAAAAAAAATTGCTAGAATTCTTTTCCCCCTCCTCAAGCCATTTTGCCCGAGATCTAATATATGCACCTTTGGCCAACTCTAAGTAAGCTCTGTCAAATTCCAGATTCCTTCTTCATAAGTCTATTAACCAGCTCTGAATAAGTTTTATGTTTAATATCTTTAAGTTCCTTGCTTCTTTTAACTGCAATATATCTAGCTTTATATTTAAAGAATTTATGATCTGATAAGGGGGCTGTGACATGAGAAGCATCTTTCACATATTTAAGGATAGAAGATGAAATTAAAAAAAAGTCAATCCTAGACCTAAGAGATAAACTTCTATTGGACCAGGTAAAATCTTTTGTATAAGGATTAAAGAACCGCCATGCATCAGTAAGAGAGTGATCGGAGCACAGGAAAAAAATTAGGCCATTATTCATCCTATCAAGTCCAGGGGGATATCCATCCAGGTGATAGTCCATACAATCATTAAAATATCCTCCCGAAATAAAATAAGCATTATTATATTTTTGGTGAAATTTTTTAAGCTTGTCCACTAGATGAGAGAACATTACTCTATTGGATGCACGGGAGTTGTGTCCATATACACAACAAGCTATAAAGGTGGCGTTATCTTGTTTTATTACAACACAAACCCATCTACCTTCATCAGAGCATACAGTTTCTAATACAGTCCCTTTAAATCTGTGTAACAATATAGCAGTCCCAGCCGAGTGGCTACTGCCATGACTAAAGAAAATTTAGTTTCCACATTGCATTCTCCAAAATTTGACATCTGTTTCCCCTGAATGAATTTCTTGAAGAAAAATAAGATCAGCTGCACTTCTTTTACAAAACAAAAAAAATTGCTTTTCTTTTCAGATTGTCCCGCAACCCTCTAACATTTAAGGTTATGACTGACAAGGAGTTAAATTAATACTCCATAACAAGAACAAGAATAAGAGAAAATAACCAAAATATTAGCTACTTTAAGTAGACTTACTGTAGCTACCAGAATGTAAAGGGAGAGGTGGATAATAACCATAGCGCATTGTTAATGAGGTGATAAACAAAATAGGGATATTAATTGTAACGGTAACAATTAAAGAACAACAAAATTAGTTACCTTCTTATTTATGCACAACTAAAGAATTTTTGCACTGTTTATATTGATAGTCAAGATTCATCTTTTCGATTTTTGCATGAGAAAAGTAACAAGTGCAAGTAGCAGCTCAGCTTACACGACATCAGAATAAAAGATTTGTTTCCCATCAATCAAAGCAAATGAGTTGCGAAAGTTTGCCTTCTTGCCCTCCTCCCCTGCCTTCTTCACAAGAGGCCACAGTTTATCCCGCGCTTCTCTATCTTCAGGAGACAGCGGCTCCGAGAGATGCAGTTTATTATCAGTTAGAAACTTGCAACCTTTAGCAGCACCCCAAATGATGTCACGACTGCTGCGCTGTGAGAACAGAATCATGATAGATCTGATCTTTCCATCCGTCCGCTTTGGACACAGACGATGAACGACATCAACACTGTCCTGGAGCCCGTCTCCGACTCCAGGAGCAATCTTCCCTAAGATGTTGAGGACGACACTTCGGACATCCTCGTTGTCTTTTTCCGCAACGCCGTGCAACTTTAGAAACCATCGCCAGCTGTAACATCTACACTCCTGTACACTTGCTTTCAGTGATTTGTTTTCCTTTCTCAGAGCATGTACCTCAGATTCCAGATGATCGATAGCCTCTTTATGCACGCCAATATCCAAAATAAGCTGTTGCACCATCGCTGTTAGACCTTTGACTTGTTTGGAAGCTGCCTCAGTGATGGTTTCAATCGCCGAAATCTTCTGGAACGTTTTATCTAATTTTGAATCAAGCTCACTAATAGCAGCCAAGACATTCTCATGTCCGTTACCACTAACGTTAGATTCTGTGCGTTTTGTTTTTTTTGCAGCTGGCTTCTGAGGAGTGTCCGGGAGGGATGTGACAACAACCTCATTTTCGAAATTTGGACATCCGTCAAACCACTGTGATTCGGTATCTTTCTTAAGTTTAGAACCAGTACTACTCGAGGCTGATGCTGAATCCTCAAATTGAACAATTGAGCCAGATGCGTCAGAGGACATGGTGTCAAGCCAATCTTGTTTAACTTTCTTCTTGCCTCTTTTTCCCATGCATAAAGATGTCAAAACAAAATCACCTAAGTTTTTCACGTCTTTTTTCATGTTATCACCAGTCCAATTAATAGGTTATCACCACTTCATCTTTATTTCCCTGAAGAGCAAAGATACGCTACCACCTACACCGCTGCCATCTTGGCCTCCTCTCGCCAAGCCGGACACGTTGTGGCTCCCGTAGTTTGCTGCAATTACGTCAGTCATGGCAGATCACATGGCGTTTGCTTACTTGATCGCGTTTAAGATGTGTGTATAAGTGGTGTTTTGGAAGGGTGTCTTCCAAAACAAGATACCATATTGAATATATACTTTAGCAGTATGACATGGGTGTTTCTGCTAATACAAAATGATAAAAGTAACCTATAAAAAATTCCCTGGTGGGTATGTGTTTTCTAAGAAGGTTTCAGCAACAAGATTTACAGTACCCTCCTGCTGAGCTCTTTTTAAAATTTTAAACATAACACCACTGATTTTCATATACAGAAAAGCACAATTCTGTTAGATTTGTATTGCGATTTAGACAAACTATTTGAAAGTGAACAGAATGTTGTCAAGTTGTTAAGTTGAAGTTACAGCAAGTTGTTAGCAGTTTGCTAACCACATGCAAGTGAAGTATAAACACAGCAAAATAAACTATATGAAGAATATAATAATATAATAAGAGTATGAAGAAACCAAACAAATGGAACATAATGTATTATGTATAATTTGTATATGAGCACACATGTATGACCACATTAGATTGAATGTTTTTAAGATTAACATTTTAGTTATTAAAAATGCTCATTTAAATAGGTTATGCTGCTGATTATTGTAAAAGGTCTCTATAAAAAAGAAAGTCATGCAAAATAAACATACACAAACTTTATATTAACAATAAAGTAAATACAGTAAAACAGTATTTAATAAATATGATTTATAAGTTGACGACGACATACAAACGTATTGAACTGTTTTAAAAGTCCATATGAGAATTTCTGAAACTGAAGTCGACTCGCAATAAACTTGAAATGCATGTCATCGGTGTCATCAGTGAATCCAGCCAATCGTGGATCAGTTGTGTCATCATCAGAACCTGTGCAGCCGCTCTTCAGAAGCTGCGCTGGCTGAGTTCTCCGGCTACTCTCAAATTTTTTCATTTTTTTTATTGAAATGCTAAGAGCATACAAAATCAATGCCAGGGGTAAATACAATTGTGAATACAGCTACAGATTATATAGTCAGAAGAATATTATGCAAATGACATAATGAGACAGTTTTACGGGCTTTGGAATTGCCAGATGTACTGAGAGTTTCCAGGTAGGATTTAAGTTCCTTATAGAAAAAAAAAAAAATAGGGCTTAGCATCCTGAAATTTACATTTATGTATAAAAAATTTTGCTAGAAAAATAAAAAGGTTTATCAGAAAATATTGGTCCTTTACATTTTTATCAAAGTTGTGCTGACCAAATAAAACATCTTTGTATAACAAAGAAAAACTCTGTGATGATGTTAACAAAGATACAAAAATTCTTCCAGAACAGACTCGTATATGTGCATTCCCAGAAGAGATGTGAAATGGATTCGTGTTCAGCACCACAAAAAGAACATAAAGTGTCAATATCAGGAAACATCGTTTTTAGGTAAAGCTTCACAGGATAGAAAATATGAAGTAATTTGTAAGACACATCCTTAACCTTATTGGTTATTAAGAATTTAGATGAAAAAGTCCACACTTTCTTCCATGGAATATCGACAAATTGGCCATTCCAGTATGACACAATGTATGGGAGAGAGGCAATCTCATTTTGAAATAGCTGTCTAATTTTCCTGTTCAGACTACAAGAGTTAGATAAAAAACAAATATTTCCAATCGTTGTATCAAAAGGATGAGCAACTGATAACGAAATCTGGGATCTAGCTGAATCTCTGAGAAGAGTTATTGCTCCATAAGGGATGGAATCCATTACAATAGCAAACTCTCGTGGAGTTACAGGTATATTGTACTTGTTCAAAAACTCTGAATATGAATACAGGTATCCATTAGTATTGATTAATTGAGAAACCAAAATAAAATTATTTTTAACCCAGTTTGGGAAAAACAACGACTTACTTTTATAGATAATATCACAATTATTCCAAATAAAGTACCAGTGAGGACTAAAATTGTGTTTATAAATTAGGTGCCAGGCCAAAAGCGCTTGTTTATGAAAATTAGACAATTTAAGGGGCAATTTGGCGATGTTGTAGTTACATAGCAATAAAAAAGGGAGACCACCCACCTTAGAGAAAACAAGATTAGGAAGAGTATTCCAGAATGAATCAGGATTAATTAAATACTGCTTTAACCAATTTATCTTGAAAGTATTATTTAAAGAAGAAAAATCTATAAAGTTTAGACCACCACATTCATAATTATTAATAATCACAGACTTTTTAGTATAATGCCTCTTATGCTTTCACAGAAAATCAAATAACATTCTATCAATATCTGCACATGCAGCTTTATCCACATATAATGAGAGAGCAGGGTAAGTCATTCTTGAGATACCCTCAGCTTTAGCACTAAGAGTTCGTCCTCTCAGAGATAAATCTCTCTGTAACCATGAATTGAACTTCCTTTTAGCTTTCCCAATAACTGGGTCAAAGTTCAGTCTGCATCTGACTTTATCATCCTTACATATAGATATACCCAGATAGGTCACCTGTGACTTAACTGGAATACCGTAAAAAGAGAGAGAGAAGGACAGGTTTTAATGGCTAACAACTCACATTTATTAAGATTTACGTTTAAACCGGAAGCTTTAGAGAAAACTTTAATGTGTTGGATTGCAAACGGAATCTGTAATTCATCTTTTAAGAACAGGGTAGTGTTGTCAGCTAGCTGACTAATAAGTATATGTTTGTTGGCAATAGTAATACCTTGCAGATGAGTACTCAGAAGAAAGGAAGAAAAAAGTTGTGCAGCCACAAGAAATAAATAAGGGGATACAGGGCAACCCTGACGAACTCCTCTTGACAACTGAAATCTAGGCGAGGTACCCGATTTAAGGTTGATGGAACAGTTGGCATTATTATAAAGAGTTCGTATAAACTTGCAGAATGGATCACCGAACCCAGATTTTGGAGAGCTAGAAAAATAAACTTGTGTTCAAGAGAGTCAAAAGCTTTGTAAAAATCTACAAAAAGAATAAAACTAATCATCAACTAATTTGCTATAGTCTAATAAATCTAGAACAAGTCGGATATTGTTTGCTATATGTCTTTTTGGCATAAATCCTGATTGAGTCTCATCAATAACTGAACTCAGAACACACTTAAGTCTTTTGGCCAAAACACAAGCTAATATTTTATAATCGTTGTTAAGAAGACAGATAGGACGCCAATTATTTATCAATGTTGTACCTTTTTTAGGTTTAGGTATCACAGTTAAAAGCCCTTGAGTTAAGCTAGAAGGCAAAGTTTCCAACTGAATACTCTCCAAAAACATCTTTAGCAAGAATGCAGCTAATTCTTCAGCAAAGTTTTTATAAAACTCGGCCGTTAGGCCATCGGTTCCAGGAGATTTGTTATTTTTAAGGCCCTCAATCCCCTCAATTACTTCAGAGATAGTTATAGTTTTATCACAGGCAAGCTGCTCATCTTTAGATATTGATTTAACCTCCTTTAATGATTGAAAAAAAAGGGAGGCTGAGTCCTTACAGTAATTAGATTTATATAGTTTTGAATAAAAGATACTACAAAAAGAGGCAATATCCTTGGAATTATCTGTTAGTATGCCATTGATTTGTAGAGAACTAATAGAAAGATTCCTAGCGTTGTGTTTTTCCATTCTAAAAAAATAAGCAGAGCTCTGTTCACCTTGTTCTAGCCATTTTCTCCTTGAACGAACGTAAGAGCCTTCAGCTTTATATTTATAAATATTATCTAATTTAGATTGGATCTCTGTAAGTTCTGTTAGATCAGTTTCCGATAAGCTTAATTGAGTTTTGTTTTGAAATGTTATGATCTTTGATATGACCTTCTTCTCTTCATCCCTTCTCTGTTTTGCCAAAATGCTGCTAAAATGTCTAATACACATTCCTACTTCATATTTTAATAATTCCCAATTTAAGCTAAAAAAAATTTCAAAAGAAGCTTTCACCCAGTAATATCGAATCAAAAAGGAAATTCTTTTTTTTAAATTCATCATGCTTAAGTAGAGATGAATTCATTTTCCAATAGGAGGTTCTAGAATTTATATTTGAGTGTCCTGTGGATAGAGGAGTAGAAAGAAGAATAGTGTGGTGATCCGTTAAGGGAGAGGGAAGAATACTAACCGAAACTTTATAATCTTTGAAAGAGTATGGTACAAGCCAATAATCTAAACGAGAAAGTCTTGAGTGACTCTTGTTACCCCATGTATAAGATTTAGTATTTGGAAACTTCTCCCTCCAAATATCAACTAAATACAACTTCTCCATGAACATTTTCAATTTTAAATTAGGAGAAGTAGACTGCCTAGGAGGAAATCTATCAAGATTATTATCAGGAGTGATATTAAAATCTCCACCAATACAAATTACAGCATCAGGAAATTTATTAAACCATAATAAAATTTTGTCTCCAATCTCATCAAGTAACAAGTCATTTTCTCTAGAGGTATTATACCCATAAATGTTTACCAATAAAACAAATATATTATTAATACAAATAATCAAAATAAGAAAGTGTCCCATAGGATCTATATAACTCTGTAACACTGAACCTGCGAAATGGTTTTTCATTATCATAAGACCGGCAGAATGTTCTGAGCCATGAGCCATCCAAACCTCATTGCCCCATTGGTTTTTCCAAAAAGAAATGTCATTGGAAACAGAGTGAGACTCCTGGAAAAAACAAAAGTCAGTTTTAAAGGACTTAGCATACAAAAACAATGCCTTGCACTTTACATTGTCACGCAACCCCCTGGCATTGAGGGGAACAACTGAAATAGACATTTAAAAGAATAGAACAAGAGATAATAGAACAAAAATACCAGTAGTAGAACCCTCAAGGGAAAAGAAAGTGCATCGATAGCTGACTAACAGTACTGGGTAAAACCAATCATCGGCATGAACTTAGTCAATCAAGTTAGTAAGCTTTCTTAAAATGAATTACTGCACCCACTAAAAATAAACTGGTTTCCCATGCTTAAGGTGGAAAAAATTCATATCCTTCAATAAAGGCATGACCTCCAATGAAATGAGCTTTCGTTCTCTCCTTTCGAGCCTTGTCTACAGCAGGCCAAAGCAGCTGTCTTCTTTCTCGATCAGTCGCGATGAGATCCTCAGTAAAGCGAAGATGATTGGCACGAAGAAACTCTGACGTCCTAGCTGCCTTCCACACACCGTCTCTCGTAACTCGCTAAGAAAATTGAATGATGATCGATCGCGGACGTGAACTATTCTGGATCCTCTTTCCAATGCGGTGAACAGTATCGATTTTGTCTTCTAGACTGCTTCGTCCTTCAGGGAAAGTGGCTTCACAGATACGGATGGATTCCGCTCTTACATCCTCTCTTTCGTTCTCACTAACACCGTGTAAACGTAGATTCCAGCGACGGGAATATCTTTCCAAGTCAATGAGACGTTGTTCACAGAATCCCATCTTCTTCTCTTCAGTGTTCAGTCTTTTCTCAACGTGACTGACTTTGCCTTTGATGTCGTTTAGCTCAGCACATATGAAGTCCACAGTTTTTTTTAAACCTTCGATTTTAATAGCATTTTCACTAACCATTTTCTCTAGGACGTCAAAGCGAGTATTAATCAAGTTGGAAAGCGTCGAAACAACAGATGAGATATCATCATCTGCTTTGCCCTTCTTGGAGGGAGGTTTAGCTGGGCTATCAGAAAGTGGTGTTCTGGACCCAGGCAGCGATTCTTCCGCAGACACATAGTTGTGAAAGTCCATCTTGTCAGATTGCCGCGAAACACGCGACATATCTTTCCTTTTGTCAGCGGTCGACTTCATATCTCAAGCATTAGAGAAAGCAGAAATATAGATATGGGTAATTTTAAATAAAAGTAACTTAAAGAAATGATATTTATGCCGTTATTAAAATTTGTCAGCAGAGCTCGGCGAAAGTTAAGTTAGCAGGACCCCATCTTGGACTCCCCCCTCGGCTACTCTCATATCACTCTCGTGGTACTTTGATGGCACACGTCACAGTCACGTGGCGTCAGCGCTGTATGAAGTCGGACAAAATTTCTAACCGGCATGCACTGCTTCAAGTCAGCCGACGATCGGTTTACGCAGAGCTGCGTGAAGTCGAATAAGCCTATTAATTAGTCTTTTTCACATGCAACAGGAAACTACGTCACGCAGGGTAAACTTATTTCTGTCTCTTAAATCTTATGCGGTTGCAGACTTTATCTATATTTCTTGAATTTTCTGCTGTTTGCAGCTTTCAATTAAAAGCACGTAATGTAGCTGAAAGCTCATAATTGTTCATTAGCTAAACAATTGTCCTCTCAAACAGATAGCATTGGAATTGGAAGAGGTCGTTAGTCTTACTGACTATATTTGCACATCTGGTAAAGCTGGTAAAGGATTGTGCAACCATTTGACAGCACTTTTGTATCAGACGACCCACTATGTGCAACTTAATTTACAAACCGTCCCACCACCACTGGCCTGCACGAGTGAGCCACAGAGATGGCATCGTCCAAGAGCACAGGCATATATTTTTCTTTTCTGCACTTGGTAATAACACACAATATCTTCAAAGGAAGTATATTTAAACATCAAAACATCAGATTAATAATGAACAAGAGTTCAGATTAAGTAACAAAAATGAAAATCAACCAAGATCAATAAACAATTTTTAACTATTACTGAACTTGTTTTATATTTAGGGAGTACATCCAGAGTAGAGGCTGACATTTTTTCGGGATTTCCGCGTGATTGGGAACAAAATCACTATTAATCACAGGATTGGGACGGGAAAAAATGTCAGCGGGTGTGGGCGGGACCGGGAAAACACTTGGAACCCATATGAAGCGATATGAAGATTTTTGATACTGGACGATAAAAATGTCTCTACAATCTGCTTTTGAAGAAATGTCATCCGTCATATAGCTATAACACCACATCATTCACAGCAGTGTTAACTCAGCGCTAGAGTTACTCTCTCATTTACATGTGCTTTTAAATGTTTCATTCACTCGCAGCTCTGACCTGTGCTTTTTCTGAGCGCCTCATTCACCCGACCAGATATCTAAGATCTAACTTTGTTTGCCAATTACAGAAAATCATGAGATTGTTTGAAATGCAGTATTTACAATGAATTACGATGCAAATAAGTGCTGAAGTGCTGATGGCCACTTATACAGATGGTAATAACACAAATGCACCATATAGTAAATAATCCACTCTCTCTATTCATATAGACGCATTCACTTTGATAGCCGCGATCATACAGTAATAGCGAGCTGATTTGGGCTGATTTGCACTCAAACAGATGGTAATCACGCAGATACATTCACATTCAACATAAAACACACTCTCACATATATAAAAACTGTTGAAAAATAAAAGAAACAAAGACAAAGGCGATCGCTGTAAGTTCCACCTCCATCAGCTGACAGGCGCATCAGAGCGCGTCACAAGCTCTCAGGAGAGAGCGCCAAATTCAAATAAACTATCTTCCGCCTATCTTTCATTCATTCTTTTTTCCGGTGGATCGCCTCATTCTGTTTGTGATACTGTATGCTGCAAAACCATGCCTTGTTTTTACTACCAAGACGCAGTTTCCGACCGTGAGTTATTCCATAACGGACGCAAACAGTTCTATCGCTGAAGCACTGAAACGTAAACAAAGGAATTATGATCCATATTACAATGTTATTGCTTCGTAGGACTAAACGTGCTTCATGAGATGTCGTTCAGTGGACCCTTACCTTCCTAACTAAACCGGGATTTACAGCTGTGGATGTGTTTATGACTCGTTATTACGACGGATCTGGTATGTACAGCGTTTCTATTGTTCATGTTTTTTTATGTGTACTGCTTACACAAATGTAGCAAATACAGTCTTTATAACTTTCCATTGAAAAACAGCATTCTGTTGTCAATGCTTGAGGCTTAGATCTTTATAATGATACATAGTTTGTCAAGATTAAATTTGTCCCGTTTCATTTAATCCATTCATAAACACTGACACGTGCGAGTTGAGTGGCTTTGAGGACGAGGGCGTCAGGGTGCAGGCTAAAAGGTAAAAGTCACTGCACCACACGGAGCTACCCCAACCAGACCTTTGAATGTGGTAGTGCTCTTGTAATTGGACAAGATCTCAGAGTGAGCAAAGGTAGGACCAAACCATTTCAAGCAGATACAGGGGGGTGGTCAATATGGATGTTTTATTTTTTGGTCAATGGTGATATTTAACTTTTATTGCCAAAATAAGTAAAATCAAAGACATCATTTATTTTATTATTATTTGAAATATACTCAGTGATGATGGTTTATATAGTGTTTAAAGGGGGGGGGGGGTGAAATGCTCATTTTCACTCAATATCCTGTTGATCTTGAGTACCTATAGAGTAGTACTGCATCCTTCATAACTCCAAAAAGTCTTTAGTTTTATTATATTTATAAGAGAAAGATAGTCTGTACCGATTTTTCCCGGAAAAACACGAGCGCCTAGAGGCGTGACATGTGGGCGGAGCTAAAGAATCACGAGCGCGAGTAGGCTTTTGCGTTGAGAGCGTTTCGAAGCTGTGACACAGATCCAGAGGCTGAAATTTAACAAAAGAGCAGCATCAACAACGACATCTCTGTGGTATGTATTGAAACTTTATATATTTGCTTAGCGGTTTAAGTTCCACTTTATGGTGTCTTTTTTTTTTTTTTTTTGGTAATCTGTGCAGGGTTGTCTTGCCCTGGCAACCAAAAACACACTTCTTTTGTGACAATTCGCTCTCGCTCTGATCAGTGAATGTCTCTGCTGTGCTCTCAGTGCTCTGCTATACGGGAGCGCGCGCTCTTCCGGCAGAAGTGCCCTTAGGACCCATATAAGGAAATTCTGCTCCATTTAACGTCACACAGACCCATACTCGAAAAAAACTTTCCGAAACTTGTGACAAACCGGAAGAGGTTTTTTTGGAACAAAAATACTCCTTCAAACATACAACTTAATTTTTTAAACTTTGTCCATGTTTAGCATGGGAATCCAACTCTTTAACAGTGTAAAAAACTCAGTATGCATGAAATAGCATTTCACCCCCCCCCCCCTTTAATATAATCAAAAAATAATTAGTTTTTACTAGTGGTGGGCCACTATCGGAGTTATCGTGCTGCGTTATCGCGAGGCACTTATCGGGCGATAAAAAAAATATCGCCGTTAATCTATTCTCAAAGTTGGGTTGGGAGCTGGGTCTAGGTGAGCTATGATGACTTTCACCATGATATTTTATATAACCTACTGGCTGAGGCCAGCCTAAAAAGATGCTCAGGACAGTTGACAGGCCACTGCGCATCGTCACGAAAGCTTATCTTTTTCACATTTCACATCTTACCGATTGTCGATTTAAACATTAAAGCATCCAAACCGAAGACGGGGAAAAGCTGAACAGAGTAGCTGGATACTGGTGTTCGGTGTGCACGAGAGAGATCGAGACCTGCGTATCACGGACAGTGACACTGAACCGAGCTCGAAAGGCGTCTCAAAACACTTGAACATCGAATTTGCTTATTTTTGCTCTTGTGCCGACAAATACATACAAAATATGTAAAAATATCCACCTTGGAAATTATGCTCGAAAAAACTGTCAGTTATTTCTTAAGTGAAAGTAAACAGTTGAGGGAAAAAAATGGGATGTGTATTATATTGGATGCGTTCATCGTCTCTTAAAGTGACCACCCCTAATTTAGCTACTGGCTGCTGTAATGTTAATCCAAGAAAATGAAAATGAAAATCACTCACTGCTCTTGACTGCATTACTTTGTAGTTTTAACAGTCAAACCAAAAATTATTCAGACACCAGATATAATTTTTGATATATATAGCAAAACTGTAATAATGTGAGAAATGTTGAAGGTGAATCCACCAGATCTGGGTTTCCCCGAAACCTTCTTAAACGCTACGTACGTCGTTCTTATGTTACACTGTATCTTATCCTATATGTGCACGCGTACATCACTTTTGAATAGGAAACAATAACAAGTCTATAAAAACATCCTAATACATGCGATTTAAACTATTTCTGAAGTGATTATTTTATAAACACCAATTTGGGTTATTTTGTTGAAAAGGGATGAACCCAACGCTGGGGTACAGTTGGGTTATTACGTTTAACCCAGCCTGCTGGGTTGCTTTTTTATGGTTTAAAATTACTACATTGCAGGGTTTCAAAAACGAGAGTGGGTGTATCAATGTATTTCAGAAGGAAAACCTTCTTCTTCAATTTCAATTTCATTTTGCATGTAATGCTTGATAAGACAATGTTTGTGAGCTCAGCTCTGCTCTGTAGCCGTTACCGGAGAAACCTACCTCTCCCGCTCTTAGCGCCTCCTGCTGGAAGAAAATGAACTCGCAAAGTGCCGCCACCAATTGAGTGAAAGGCTGTGGGGAAACACTGCATTGCTAGGCTAAAATGAACCCAAATTGAGCTAGGCATAAAACCTACAAATCTTGTTCATTTTAAATATCACTTTTACATTATGTCTTTCACTCGCTGTGTTTCTTCCACGATGAGAAAATGGCGGCTGCTCGCACTGGAGTCGTACGATCTTAACATGACGTGCGTGCTCTCCTTCATGTCCGCGTTCCCAACCCAGCACTGCTGGGTTAAAATCGAGACTAATTTTTAACCCAAACTTGGGTTAAAACATCCCAAAGACCTATGCAGCGGTCTCAACCCAGCGTTTTTTAGAGTGAAGAACACCACTTTCTCACATAACACAGTTAAGCAGCCCGCGCATGAGAAAACAATTGATTCTGGAGCCGTCGATATCAACAGATTCAGCACCATCGACACAGACAGCACCTGTAGAGTCGCACGTTAGTAGGTATATCTTAAACATCTTCCTAAGGTATGGTTCAGGGGAACACGTCTAGAAATGGTAAACATCTTTAGTTAAGTTATATGTTACGAGTCTTTGTAGCGACTCTAAGAGACAACGTTATCAAGAAACGCAGCCCTGAAATTATACTAGAGCAGCAGAGTCTTGGGCTGCGTTTCTCGATATCATTGTCTCTCAGCACGCTATGAAGACTCTTAAGGTATAACTGTAACAATGTATAAAAATCTTCGTAGTCACTGGAAGAAGGAGGTGGGAACCGGCAGACATTTTAATAAAAACTTTAATAACAAAATAAACACAAAACAGCGCGACAGCCCCTCACGGACGACTACCGCGCACAAACAAAACCAAGCCACAAAATAAAACCCAGGCTTGGTCCTCTCTCCTCCTTAACTGTCGTCGCTCCTCTTTTGTATATCGACAGCTCGAGAATTATTCTCTCAATGCACGTGCTGCTTCACTGTGTTATGTGAGAAGCGGTTCTTTATAAAATAATCACTTCAAGAATTAGTTAAAATTGCATGTATTAGGACACGTGGGACAATATGAAAAGTAATTCAAACTATAGCCCAGCCTACATATTTTAAAATTTTATCATATATTGCTGCCAAACCATTTAAATTTTTTACGTGCTTTCTTGTCGTTCCCATTTTTTGTTTGCTGTTTTGTTCTTGTAAATACTTTCCAGCATTTCAGTAAAAATAACTGTAATGACTTGAGTAATCTGATGTTACTAGGTGCTGTAGCCATTAAAGAAAACATATTTAGGTTAATATATATGTTGAATATTATAATATTATAATTTATAATATTTATATTATTGTTTTTTTATTTAATCTATTTTGGTTATGAAAAGTGAGCGCAATATGACACAGTCAGACATGATTATGACCACTTCATAGGTTGTTTTGTAGAAAGACTTTCTTTAAAGTGAATTTCATTTTGTATAAATTGTATATTATTCTTAATCAATGTTTAATCAAGCAATTGCCTCGATTTAATAAATAAGAAGCAAACCAAGAACGTTGGGTGTGGACTGAAGTGCGTACATCGAACTCACTATAGGACCTTCCGCAGCCTATGTCTTTCTGCTTTAAGTCAAATTCTTGAATTATTGGCTCAATTACACAGGTTATTTGTGGCTTAAAAGCAATAAACGTGGTGTGACCAATGAAAACACGTCACCAACACACTTACATTTTAAATAGTTATCAGGCTTGCTTATAATTTAACTGTTTTTAACATGTTATAGATAAAATACAACACATAAAGTACTATCCATGTTTAACTATACAGAGTAGCATTTTTATTTCTGATTGGGAGGGCCCAGGCCCTTCAGGCTCACCCACAGCTCCGCGCCTGACCCTCACACAAGCTCTTGTCAACGATGTTGCGTTCTCCGGTAGATTGTAGTTGGTGCCAGGTCCTCACAAGTAAACCCAACCAACACTACTCAAAAAATTTCCAAAACTAGCCCAGTCGCATTTTAACTGGTCCCCAGTTAAAAATCACATCTTTTGGCGTGATTCCTCTGCTTAAATTCACATCCCAGGGGATAAATATCATGTTATTGGAGAAGCTTTCAAAACAACCATTGGCAACATTGTAGTAGCCCAATTCCATGGGAAACGGCGAACTTGGCACTGTTGCGTCTCTTCGTTTTCCGGCTGGTCTGGGCCAGTGTGCCACCCTGTGGACAAACTAACTTAATTAGTGCAAACACAATTCAAATCATATATGCGACCTGCATGTACTCTTCTCAAGGGCCAGATGAAGATGATTGGCGGACTGCCAATTGAATAGGCCTGTTCTAACATGACTAAAAGCCATTAAAATGACAATAATCCAATAGTAACCACATTATTCAAAATCAACATGCTAGATGACCAGGCACATATTTTAACTAGAGAACTTAACTAGTTCTCAAAAAAAAAACATTACTTAGGAATACCATTTATTATTATAGTATGAGTGTTAAAAACACCACTTCAAGTTATTATCTTCAACACCAAACATATTGTTTAAATCCTTTCTTGCAGTCTTTTCAGTTCAGAACAGTATCTATACAGTTTTACAAAAATAATAGGCTAAAGTATGTAGTTTAGTCCCAACCCTAATCAAACACACCTAAACAAACTAATCAATGTCTTCAGGATCACTAAGCCTACAAACAGGTGAGTTTTTTTCAGGGTTGGAGCTAAACCCTGCAGGACAATGGCCCTCCTGGACCAACGTTCCCCACCACGTACTAAAGTCCAGGTACTGTAGTCTAGACCTTTAAATAGGTATTGTCTAAAATCAACACATAATGGACCACAGTGGTCTGTCTTCTCTCTTATTCTTTGCTTCCTTTCCTGTCTTCTTTGCAGTAGATGGACAGTGCCCCTCTGTAAGCCAGGACAGAACAAAAGGCTTAGGGTCGAACATCTCCAATGGGGGTGCATTAATGTTGACGAACAAGACAGCTGAGAGAATTATTGTCTTACTGGCTGTATCATTCATGGCGGAAAACCCTCGTTCACACTCTGCTGAAGTTGCTAGATATGTTTGGCTTGCAACTATCAATCTTCTTAAAGTCTTCCCACTTTGATCCTCTTGCAGTTTCCAGGAACGGAAATCTTTAACAGCCTCTCTGGTTGGTTCACCCAGATCCTTGTATCTCCTTCTCCCCATACAAGATCAATTCATCCCTTGTTTTAGGCCAGTTGTGAGGGTCTAATGGTTTTAATGTTTTTGTGAGTTCAGAATCTGGAAGACGATTTGACAGGTTGTCGATCACTGCCTTAAAGAACTGAAGTTGATTGACCTTCTCTGTGCTTTCCTTCAGGGCTACTCCCTTAAAGATTCCCTGCATCAAAGATTATTTTGCTTCTCTCATTGACATTCCCTCATTCCCTCATTCCCAGCTCTTGTATATGTGCAAGGCAATGCACACTCTTAAGTGAAGGGAAATCTTTCTTTAATCTTACAAAGAAGCCACTGTCTTTCCATGTCATTACTGCTGCCCCATCTGTGGCAATGCTGATGAGATGATTCTTTAAATACTCATCATCCAGTTTTGCCATTCTCAGACTTTTCTTAAGTCCCTTATATACATTTTATGCTGTTGTTCCATCAAGTGCAACAAGGAATATGTTCTCCACATCCCCTCTACCTGTGACATCTGCTCTTATATAAATGACCAGATAACTAATGCCATATTCATCTACTGTTATACTAAGGAGAGACCCGTTGTTCTTTATTTTAGATATCACAGTTTTTTTTTCATCTCAACAGCCACATGTTCTATCATGTTAATGCATGCGTGATCTGACCTGTGCAATTGGCACATTTTTGCACCATTTGTTTCCTGCAAAGAAACCAAGCAGCTCATTTTTGTAAATGTCAGCCTCTCCTTCACCACAAAATATGCAGTTCTTAAAGCACTGGCAGTTTCTTTAAATAGAGAAGCAGTAACTGTTGCAGCCATGTTCAGAGGGACTTCTTTCTCTCTCTGTTTCTTTATACCTAAAGCCTTTTGATGGGCTAAACTGTCTCTATGTTTATAGATCTTTTTGCGCATAGCCCGAATATTAGATGCTCCCACACCACCACTAATCCATTCCTCTGCCATCTGAACACCCTTCTGTGTTGTAAATAGCTGCTTTGCCTCCTTGCAGGCTGTGCATTCTAATTTGATATATTTTACGAATAACCAAGGATACTGATCCGACCATTGTTTAAACTGGGCTGGGCTGAGCTGGGCCGTACATGGCTGGGTCAGGCTGTGCTTGGCTGTGCTAGGCTGTACTGTGCTGAGCTGCTCTGTGCTTGACTTGGCTGGGCAATGCTGGGCTGTGCTTGGCTAGACTGCGCTGAGCTGGGCTGTGCTGAACTGAGCTCGGCTGTACTTGGCTGGGCTGGGGATTACTTGACTGCCCTAAGCTGAGCTGTATTTGGCTGGGCTGGGCTGAGCTGCTGTGAGCTGGCTTTTTTAATTGCATTCTAAAGTGCAAAAATATTGTTTTAATTACTATTATTATGGTAAAACATTTGGCTATATTAAAATAATTTTAATGAAGACACCTCTGAATCATAAGTGTTGACCAATATATCTCAGGAATGCAAACACATGTATTGTCAAAAAGAGAGAGGTAATCAAAGCCCACACCCCACTGCAAACATCTAGATACTTACATTGCCACCAACCCCTGCCCACCCCTATAGGCACATTAATAATAATTCATTACATTTATATTGTGCTTTTTTTCTAGGCACTCAAAGTGCTTTACATAGTCAGGGGGTATCTCCTCATCCACCACCAGTGTGCAGCATCCACCTGGATGATGCGACGGCAGCCATAATGCGCCAGAACGCCCACCACACACCAGCTTACTGGTGGAGAGGAGACAGAGTGATGAAGCCAATCAGCGGATATGGGGATTGTTAGGAGGCCATGGTGGTCAGAGGCCAATGGGCAAATTTAGCCAGGATGCCGAGGTCACACCTCTACTCTTTTCGAAAGACACCCTGGGATTTTTACTGACCACAGAGAGTCAGGACCTCGGTTTAATGTCTCATCTGAAGGACGGCGCTTGTTGACAGTATAGTGTCCCCATCACTACACTGGGGTGCTAGGACCCACACAGACCACTAGGGATGGGTATCGTTAAGGTTTTAATGGTATTACTACTTTTACCAATGCTGCTTAACGGTCCGGTATTTTTATCTTTGTGTTGTGTATGTGTGTTTTTTTTTTTTTTTAAGAATAAGTCAAGAACAGAATTAACATTTCTTTAATTTTTTTATGTAAAATTTATAATGGGCTTGTCTTGGACCAAAGGTGTTAGGAGGAGTTGGTTGGTTTATAGTAGCTGCAGCTTAAAAAAAAAAATATATATATATACACACACACACACACACACATATATATATATATATAAGGTTGCAAAATGTGGCAATTGGCTATTTTGTAAACTAACTTGAGGTGCTTTGCATTTAAGTTAGCCAAATAAATGTTTACATTTACATACTGATTTTTCCTTATTTGGAATTTTAAAAACAAGTAGAAAATATGTTGATTTCATTCTCATTTTTCCCAAAAGAAATCAACAGAATTTCTACGTAAGGTTAGCAAACCAGGGAGATTGATTCAACATGATATTAGCATACATACCTGACATAGATGTGGCAACAACCAGAGACGAGCGAGCTAGGCAGTCGATACACATAATGCACTTTTGCTTTGACAGATTGCTTGTGTTTCCGCCCTTACATGCAAATATTGTTTTGCTCTTATGACAACGAGAGTTGTCAGCATTAACTCTAGTGAAGAATAACCACACTTTGGAATTTTTTACTCTCTCCGCCATCATCACTCTTTGTAATAAGCGGGAGTTTTCGTACTGTTATGCGTGTACCGCGCTCGTTCTTGTTGTGAGAGTGTGTGTGTGACTGACAGCCAGCCTCTGCGGCGCGCATGCGAGTTCTTGCACATCTCACAGACAAACATCTTAACAATATCGCAAATTAGAAATGTTTGGTAAGATAAAATGTGCACAATAACATTAAGCAAATCTCTTCGCCATCGTCACTCTTTATTATTAAGCAGGAGTTTACGTAGTTAATGCATGTGCGTGCGCTCGTTGTGGTGTGTGACTGACAGACAGCCTCCGCGGCGTGCATGAGAGTTCACGCAGATCTCATGGACAAACGTCTTAATAAGATAGCACATTACAAATGTTTGGCAAGATTAAATGTGCACGACAAAATTATTAAGCAAAAATATATAGTACATTATTTTTTTCCTCCAGTACCGAAAGCAGAACTGATACCGTCTGATCTTACTGATACTACGGTCTTAGCCCCGGGGGCCATTTTAATAACGAGTTTCGGTACCCATCTCTACAGACCACAGGGTGAGCACCCCCTGCTGGCCTCACTAGCACCTCTTCCAGCAGCAACCTAGTTTTCTCAGGAGGTCTCCCATCCAGGTACTGACCAGGCTCAGCCCTGCTTAGCTTCAGTGGGCAACCGGTCTTGGGCTCCAGGGTGATATGGCTGCCAGCATTAAATAAAATGAAATTCTGAAAAACCATCTATCACTTCTTGCTTTACTACTCCTTCCTCTTCTTCCTGACAACAATTTCACCTGATGATTTGAGTAGCTCTTTTTGTAAAGTTCTAGGATGATTGGGGTAATTTTGTTGGGTAGGCCTAGTGCCTCTGCATAGAAAATAATAAACAAAGTACAGGCATAAATAAATGCAATAGAACAAAAATCAATGTGAAATAAAGCAGTGTTTTTGGTTTTTCAGGTAAATTAACTGTATTAAGTTACAGAAATTGAATAATCAAATGTAAAATAATTAGGGGTGCTCCGATCACAAATTCGGCCAATCATGAATGCACATTTCTTCAGTAAAGCCGGTTCTCTAATCAGCGGTAAATTCCATCAGGTTTATGATTTCACATACAGCAGCTGTTACTACACTGAGCCATCGTTAACTGAGAAGATGCACAAATAAACGCTGAAAATGAACGTGGATTTGCACAGCTTCTAAGTTAACACACAGTTTTGCACAGCTTCTCAGGGGTCGATAGCCGATATGATATAAAAAAAAAATATGATTATTAATATTTAAGTTTGAAATAATTTGACAATGGATTAAAAAACAAATGTGTAAAGTAAACATACTTTAGATGAAAAGGTATTTTTCACAAATACATAAATATTTAATAAAAGTTTAATAAAAAGGAAGTAAACACTTTAATCAATGGGGCACTCAGTATTCTGGAGAGTGTGTGTGCACTGGGAATAATATTTTTCAAATAAAGCCAGGGTAACCTTCATTTTACATGCAGCACACAGAGAAAATTACCTGAATATAAAAGTGCGCAAATGCATAAAGCACATCATAATTTGAAATCATGAGTTTATAGTTTAAAGCATTCAATTCACACAGACAGACCATTACGCTGAGAACATGCGATCATGCTGGATACAAACGCACACTTCACAAGATCTCACAGCTGGATTCAACTAAGTTTGCAATGTTTGCGAAATTAAATGTTCATTATCCAAAGATTAGTTTAAATTATATAAATGTGTATTTGCTTAATGCTGATGGCAAACGAGAAAGTATTATAATGTTTACCTTTCTAATACTAATAGGCCTAATATAAAAGCAATCGTTATAATACATTGATTCCTTTATTTAACCATTCTATCTGATTATTAGACAGACTTCTGTCCGTATCACGCCTGTTTCACACATACTCCGTCTGCAGTGCGTATGAGAAAATTGCGTGTGAGAAAATCGAGCTGAAATCTCATAAAAAGCCAACTGTATCACAATCATAACAGACAGGTATGCATTTGTATGCACTAGATTTGGTATTTGTTCAAAGGTTACATGCAATTTGTTGGATGGTTTGTATTTATTTGTGAAATATAATTTATTTAAATTTGTAAAACACAATATTACTCAACTGTGTTTTCGCTCAAATTGACCTTTGTATTTGAACTTTGCTGGTTTGCGAGTCGAGTTCTCCTTTGCAAAGAAGATCGAGTTTGTTTGCAAAATGCTGGATTTGTTTGCTTAATTATGGCACAAAATTTGCTCCATATATTCCAGGAGCGGTGCGTCTGCAGCAGTGCAGCGATAGTTTACGTACCTAATTTTGCTGTGCTGCACGGGCTGAATTAAAGTGACAGCGCATTGTTCGTGGTAAAAATTAACATGGATTGCCTCTGAGATGCAGTAATTTCACTTGTAAAGATTTAAATGAAAAAGGTACGAGAGTTGACTCTTTCTGTCAGTGGTGTTTTAATTTTAAATATTTGCGATATCCTAACAAGAAAGGTAGGCTAATTGTTGTTTAAATATTTTGCCGCTTGCTTGAGCAGCTTATTATACAAACCTAGAAGTCAAATGCATTATGTTGTTTATATTTAAGTTTAAACTAATGTCTATGATTATGAAAGATTGTTACTTCTGTGATAAAATATTATTTATTTTTTTTACATGATTTGAAATATTAAATAATGAGCAAATGTTGCGTTTGTGGACTAAACAGCCGTGGATCAGTAGCAGACTGCAAACGCGTCCTGTGTGCTTCTGCACGAAACACATAACGCACACGGACTGAAGTCAAAATAAAAGTCCAGCCTCAAACACATCGGCCAAGCAGAAAAACTTTTTAAAAAATTATAATTATAATTAAAAAAATGCCAAATATCGGTTGATATATCAGGCTTAGCAATATAGAGGTCGACTACTAGAAGTGACCCAAAAAGTAATAATAACCATTTACAAACAGTCATACCCTAGGCACGGGAAGTGGGCTGCTGAGGGTACAGCAGCACCCCGTTTTTTTTTTTCTTTTTGTGGGCAACTGTTTAACTGTTGGAAAAAAAGTGTGTTTTACACATAAAAAAGTTGGCAGATTGTGATTGTGCTAGTCAATATTGTGCTATTATAAAAGATGGCCACCGACTGTCAGATTCTGTGGTGTAGATGGTAAAGCATGTGGTATCCTATTTATTTTGATGTGACTGACCTGGGTTTGAATCTGCCTTTTTTTCCCTTCCTTCTCAGATTTCAAATCATATCAGAAAAGCATTTATTTTTAATAAATTGATTATCTATCAAAAAGTTGAAAATAAAGTGTCAGGTAGGGTTAGGGTAGGTGTAGGGAGGGTTTTTGTCTCAATAAGGTGGCATCCATTTAATAATTTAGATTAAAATTTGCACTCAATATGTTAATACATACTGTTTTATAACGATTACAATGCTAAGGTGCATACAATTGCCACTTTTTGTAATAAGTAATTAGCAAAACATCCTGCTATTTTAACATAGTATAAATATAATTTATCTATTTGCAGTGTAAACAGCATATCACACAAAATACTGCTATTTTCATTTAGTGTATTTTCACTTAGTGTAAATAGGCTGTCTCGCGAACACAGGATAACTCAATTAACTTAATTAGCTTAATTGTTACTTTTTAGTTAACAAAGCTAAGGTTCACTTTCAGTCAGTCACGTTTGACGTTACGTCAGAAAGACGTAAGAGATGAATGGGGTCTCAAAGAGATGAATGGTGTCTCGCCCAAGAGCCCAATCTCCTTTGAGTGGTAAAAAAACGAGCCAGTGGTACACAGTGTACCTCGGTCTGCGGGATTTGCGTTGGTATATAAGGAGCCCCATCTCTGCCCCCAAACCTGCCAAGCGTCAGGCAGCAGGACCACTTCTTCCCCCAGAGGAGGGCCGGGGGAGATTCCTGTGTTCTCATTTTCTTTTTGTTCCGCCACTGGCCGTGGTACCTAAACCTTCATTAAAAGAGCTGTTTCCTCTACCTAAGTCAGGAATCTTGGTGTGATTCTGGAGACATATCTTACTTTCAGTAGTCATGTTAAAGCAGTAACTAAATCAGCGTACTGTCATTTAAAAAACATTGCAAGAATTAGATATTTTGTTTCCAGTCAAGACTTGGAGAAACTTGTTCATGCCTTTATCACCAGCAGGGTGGACTATTGTAATGGGCTCTTCACCAGCCTTCCCAAAAAGACCATTAGACAGCTGCAGCTCATCCAGAACACTGCTGCCAGGATTCTGACTAGAACCAGAAAATCTGAGCATATCACACCATACCTCAGGTCCTTACACTGGCTCCCAGTTACATTTAGGATTAATTTTAAAGTACTTTTACTCGTATATAAGTCACCTAGGACCAAAATATATTGCAGATATGCTCACTGAATATAAACCTAACAGACCACTCAGATTACTAGGATCGAGTCAGTTAGAAACACCAAGGGTTCACAGAAAACAAGGGGAGTCCGCCTTTAGTTACTAATGCTGCCCACAGTTGGAATCAGCTTCCAGAAGAGATCAGATGTGCTAAAACACTAGTCACATTTAAATCTAGATTCAAAACTCATTTGTTTTATTGAAATGAGCACTGCAATGTCCGAACTGATTGCACTATTTTCCAGAGGTGGGTAGAGTACCCAAAAACTTTACTCAAGTAAAAGTAAAAGTAATTCTAGAAATATTTACTCAAGTAAAAGTAAAAGTACTAGTCTTGAATAGTTACTTGAGTAAGAGTAAAAGAGTATCGGATAAAAAATCTACTCAAGTAGTTAGTTACTAGTTACTTTGGGTCATATATACGGAGCCTTTTTTTATATAGATATATAGACAAAAAATGTAAGTAATGTATGTGTGTGTGTATAAATGTATATATTTCATCAGCCTTTAATCCAATTTATGTAATTTATTATAAAACCCTGTCTGTTTATTTAAGTAACAAATATAGGTATCATGGCATAACATATTTTTAATACGACTGACTTTATTTTAAATGTGAATTTAACATTGAAAGTTAATGTGATATAAATATTGCTACTAATCTTTCATTGTTCAGAAAGAGAGCAAATAACATTTACATTAAACATAATTTTCACTGACAGTCTAGATTTCATTCACTCTCAGAAACTACCATTAAAATCACTGAAACTGTTAACACTGTGAAATCAATCTCTTAATTATAGATTCGTACACACATCTGACGAGAGAATTCGGCAGAAAGAGGTATTCAGTAAGTGAGCGAGTGAAGGAAGAACCGGCATTTCAGCGATGACTCATCGGAACGCCTCTGATTGGCCATTGCATTCAAAAGCTCAACAGAACCGTGTGTGATTGGTTAATGCGCAGCGCTGTAAAAACGCGTCTGTCTCTGGCTCAGCGCCAGCAAGCGATCACAGATCTAAATTTAGCAGCTGATGATATGACTTGCTGAACCTACTCGCACTGGTGTGATTGTATTAAAATTAATAAAATCTTAATCGGCTATTCTTTGTCTTTTGGAAGCTGCATTCAACCTGTTATAAGCCACACACGTACAACAAACTAATGTCACAGTGGTATCGTGTACTGTAATCGAATGTAGCCCAAGTTATTACCTGTTAAACAGTAGACAGCACACGCGTTCATCTAATAAGGATCTCCACCGCAAGCAAATAATAGCCTTTGCAGATTAGCTTTCAATTCAGTGCAGTTCCATAGCCCCGTTTTCAACGCTGCTGTTATTCTAAACGTTACAACTCTGAGTGAACCGCTTCAGAGCCCAGCGCGTGCAGCATGGAACTGAACGACTCAATCAAACTGATTCATGAACCAATTCACTCGTTTGCCGACTGGTTTGATCAAGCCTTTGAACAGAGTTGACTCAAAAGAATGAATCATTCGCGAATGGGCATCGCTCATTGTCCAGAGAAAAGTAGACGGCGCGTTTGGAATAAACTGAAGCATTTATTGCATTAAGATAAAGTAACGAGAGGGGCGTCGCCCACAGTAACGAAGTAAAAGTACAGATTTTTCCCAAAAAATGTACTCAAGTAAGAGTATAAAGTACCCATCTTTAAATATACTCCGAAAAGTATTCGTTACCCCGAAAAATTACTCAAGTAAATGTAACGAAGTAAATGTAACTCGTTACTACCCACCTCTGCTATTTTCACAGTTTTTTTTAATGTAAAATCATTTTCTAACAGTTTATCATTTTTAAATTCATTTAAATTCATTCATTTTCTTCATGATTATTTTACTTTCTTTTGTGTAAATCACTTTGAATTACCATTGTGAAAGAAATGTGCTATATAAATAAACTTGCCTTGCCTTGCCTTGCCTTGCCTTGCCTTGCCTTGCCTTACCTTCGGGTCCCAAGAGGCCTTGGACAACAGTTGGCGATGTGCTTCTTTTCTGCTCTCGTTCCTCTCTTCCCTTGCCAGTTTCCATGCAGAGCAAGCTCGAGAACGTATTGCCTTCTAACACCCTCTTTGCCAAATCTCGGAATCAAATGAGTGCTTGCACTCTACCCATGCTAAGGGACACTATGCCTCTCATGCCGGGGCTGTCTGTTCCACCTCGCTGCCCTACAGTGGATATGCCTATTGTTCCCTTGACACTGCTGGATCGCTAAAGCTCCACAGCCCATATCACTGGCTCATCCGAACGATCAGGCTCGGCTAAGCAATTCAGTTTGCCCGGCTTCCCCCCAGGTTTCGGGTGTTAGTGATACGATGGTGGGAAAGGATGCTCCTGTCAGGCGCAGAGGTCACATGTTGGCAAAGGGTGCGATAGAGCCGGTCCCTCCAGGCGACATGAAGTCCAGCCTCTACAGCCCCCACTTCATTATAATCAAAAAACAGGTGGGTTACAGCCAGCCTTGACTTGTGTGACTTAAACCGAGCTCTTCAAATTGACTTCCGTTCAAGATGTTAATGCCCAAGGGCATTTTGGAATGCATTCGTCCGTTGGATTGGTTTGCAATCGACGTGAAGGATGCATACTTTCTTGTCTCCATTCTTCCTTGACAGAGACCATCGAACGTGTCCAACTGAAAAGGAACGTCTAGGTTACATATGTAACGTTACGTCCCTTTGCCACATCGCTGTTCCGCTGAATGGCTGTGTCACTTTCTCGGCTCCTCAGCGAAGACTTGAATGCGAGTTGCTTGCGCTGCTCCTTATACTGTATAACCACACAATGGGGCAGAGCTCTGAATGCAAATCCCGCAGACCAAGGTACACTGTGTACCATTGGCTAGTTTTGTTACCACTCGAAGGTAGGGCTGTACAAAATTTCTCAAAAATGATGTTTGAATATTCCGTGTACAAAAAAAACACGAATATTCAAACTATTACAACATCTGGTTGCACATGTTGTTGTGTTCCTGTAGCTCAAGTGGTAGAGCACTGCGCTATCAAGCGTAACGGTGGGGGTTCGATTCCCCGGGAACACATGATAGGTAAAAATTTATAGCCTCACACTAAAAAATGTTGGGTTAAAAATAACCCAACCTGTAACCCAACTATGGGTTGGTATAGCACCTTCCCATCTATGGGTTATTTCAACCCAACCCATTGGGTTAAAATCCTGTTGGGTTAAAAGTTACCCAACAGTTGATTTATTTATTTATATTAATTAAGATCAATATTTTTAATTAAAAATTACCATGCACTGATTTGATCCATGCACTGTTGCAGCTCCCAAACAAGTCATTGGCCAGCTATACTAATTTTTAACTTTAATTTGATGCTAGTTAAATGTTAATTTTGGACCCTAATACTATATAAATTATTTCTAATATGATATTGGTTAACTTCTATGATGTGGCTTAGTTCACACTGTTCAGAGTAGATGCTGATCAAGAGTAGGTGCAGTCTTGCAGAGTAGTTTAAATAAATGTTGCAGTTCATCTGGGAAATAACCTTTAGTTTCCATTGTGAAAATAGGCTATATGTCTCCAAAGAGCTTCAAATGCTTATTTTCGGGATTCCATTATAGTTTTAAGTGCATCATACACATACCATATGGCCTTTCTGTATGTGTGAACAAAGTCATTAGATGAATGTTTTGAGTATGTACACTGTTAAATGTCGTCACAGAATTTGAGCGATATTGCTTTTTATAGAGAGATAAAATTGGTCTGTTTTGTCTAAGTAATTCTTACAAAATTAGATGAACTCTTTTAGGCGAAAGGTCTGAAAACAAAAGGAGTGCAATTACTCCTAAAATAATTATTATATAATTATAATTATTATTTTTGTATATTTGTTGTGTAAAATTGGACAGAAGCAATGCTGAAATGAAAGAGCTGCTTTCCATCCGAGCAGATTAAGAAATTAGTCAACAGATTACTGAAAAATTTATTTAGAGATTAAGCAAAAAAAAAAAAAAAAAAAAAAAAAAAACTTGTATTCAATTTCACATGGTAGAGTCCAGATAGCATAGCAACTGTGTATATTTGTTTTTGAGTTCACTTTACAATAAATATAATTTACTCTGGCAGGTCAGATGCCACACACACTAAAAAAAAAAATTGTGTGGGATGATCACTTTTTATGTATGTTCCTGATAGCCTTTATTATGTGGATTTTAAGTGCACCAATTAGAAATACTTTATTATTGCATGACATTAAATAAAAGCAAACCTTTGTCACAGAGTTATGCACAGAAACTTCACACCTTCACAAGTTAATATTATTGAGAACTAGGCAGCAAAAAAAAAAATATATAATAATAATAATAAAAAAATACCACCACAAATTAAAAGATTAATACCAGTTTACTCAAAGTGAGTTTCTATTCATTTATTAATGCTCTAAATTTTTATGGGATGGTGGTTCAAGCTGAACTTTCACCTTTAAGTCAGTTAGTGGATCATTTAAACAGCTGCCTCTCCATCCTTGTGACCCTGAGAACAAATAAGCAACTTCAAAAAATCATTTCCTTTTGTTATTCAGGTTTAATTGCATTGCCTTTACCAGATCTACACTGGATAAATGAGAGGCATCTTGGGTCTAGACGCATTGCTCTGCTTTCATGAGCTGTGAACAATAACAAACTCAAAGACTATAACAGACTGTGTCATTTATGCCGTTTGGTGTGAGTGTTGGAGTGTGAGGGTGGGTTGAAGGCCAAGTCAAGAAAGAGGTCCATGATTTCACCCCTTTATTCAGAAAATAAAGACTAGCAGTGGATTGGCTGTGCAGTAATAAACCCACTATATGACCACTTTTAGAAGCTCCACCCATCATGCCACCCTAGAAGGTCTTTCAGTGCATGAGCTCTGCAGCCATTCAGTGATCTGACAGCTGTATAATGTGATGAAAAAGAGGACTATCATTGCTGAATGCTCACTGTTTTGGTTGCAAAATGTTCGTAAAAGACATGCTTGTGGAGATGAGCATCCCTGTATATATATATATATATATATATATATATATATATATATATATATATATATATATATATATATACAGTGGGGATCGAAAGTTTGGGCACCCCTTGCAGAATCTGTGAAAAGAGTAATTTTCAAAAAATAAGAGAGATCATACTAAATGCATTATATATTTTATTTAGTACTGTCCTGAGTAAGATATTGTACATAAAAGATATTAACATTTAGTCCACAAGACAAACAAATTGCTGAAATTATTAAAATAACCCCACTCAAAAGTTTGGGAACCCTTGGTTCTTAATACTGTGTTCTGTCACCTGATGATTGACTGTCTTTCTGTTTTGTGATGATTGTGCATGAGTCCCTTGTTTGTTCTGAACAGTTAAACTGAGCAGCGTTCTTCAGAAACATCTTTAAGGTCCTGCAGATTCTTCAGTTTACCAGTATCTTTGTATATTTGAACCCTTTCAAGCAGTGACTGTATCTTTTTGAGATACATCTTATCACACTGAGGACATTTGAGGGACTCAAACACAACTATTTAAAAAGATTCAAACATTCACTGATGCTCCAGAAGGAAACAAGATGCATTAAGAGCTGGGGGGTGAAAACTTTTGAACACAATGAAGATGGCCAAATTTGTCTTATTTTGTTGAAATATATATTTTTGCAATTTATTTCTGCCCTTCGTAAGCAACAGAAGATACTTGTGTGTTTCCCGGGACACAAATTAAGTACAATTTACCTTGATCTTCAAATTCCAAAAGTTTTCACCTTCCAGCTCTTAATGCATCTTGTTTCCTTCTATATATATATATATATATATATATATATATATATATATATATATATATATATATATATATATATATATATATATATATGTATATACAGGGATGTAGTGGAGGCTAAACGCACGTAAACGCCGTTTAAGCACCTCCCAAAATTCGGAAATAGCGTTTACCCACCTCCAAAGTGCGTTTCACCTCTAAATTGAGTTTATCCACCTCTAAATAGCCTACAGTTCCTATGACATTTTAAATTAAGCTTATGTCGTTTTAGTTTCATATTGTTCATTATTAGTTGCATAGGTTTGTTGTTAAAGACGAAGTCTTTCATATTGCGCTGCAACTTGTCAGTAGTAGAGGGAAGTTCGGATAAGCAAAATGAACTAATCTTTCCTCTTCCCGTCTCTATGGGACTGACAGGAAGAATAAAAGACTAAGACCTCACCTGTCGATTCAGAAGCCATATGTTGTGTAATTCGCATGTGCAGTAAACACAAAATGAACGAATCACTCTCTGAGACAACTCGGTAGTCCTGAGTCATATTAAAGATTCGTTCAAAATGAACGACACGCAACAGACTGCATCAAGATTCAAAAATGAATATCCGGTAATTAATAATAATAATAATAATAATAACGTTCGTTATTTTTAATAGAAATCATCACTCATACAGCAGCCATTCATCTCATCTCCGGTTTATTTGTGTTTGTATACAGGGATGTAGTGGAGGCTAAACGCACGTAAACGCCATTTACACACCTCCCAAAATTCGGAAATAGCGTTTATCCACCTCTAAATTGAGTTTATCCACCTCTAAATAGTTAGCCTACAGTTCCTATGACATTTTAAATTAAGCTTATGTCGTTTTAGTGTCATATTGTTCATTATTAGTTTCCTAGGTTGTTTGTTGTTAAAGATTAAGTCTTTCATGTTGCGCTGCAACTTGTCAGTGTTGCGGTGTTGCCAGTAGTAGTGGGAAGTTCGGATCATTTTACTGACTCGGATCTTTGAGTCTCGTTTAGCAAAATGAACTAATCTTAACTAATCTTTTCTCTTCCCGTCTCTATGGGACTGACAGGAAGAATAAAAGACTCGACCTCACCTCTCGATTCAGAATCCATATGTTGTGTAATCCGAATGTGCTGTCAACACAAAATGAACGAATCACTCTCTGAGACAACTCGGTAGTCCTGAGTCATATTCGTTCAAAATGAACGACACGCAACAGAAAATTCAAAAATGGATATCCGGCAATTAATAATAATAATAATAATAATAATAATAACGTTATTATTTTGTAAAATTATTTTGAATAGAAATCATCACTCATACAGCAGCCATTCATCTCATCTCTGGTTTATTTGTGTTCTTATATCCACAATATCCACGATCCGCCAGGGCTATAGTCCAATGGTGCGCACATTTGAAGAGATAATAATTTTATGACATGTTTGTAAAATATTTCGTCATACAGAATAACATTTCTATTCATTTTAAACTGATTTATGCGATCTGAAGAACTAAAACAGCTAACAAAGCTAACGTTAGCGAGATTTGCGTCAGCTATGACAGTGCGATAGCATTTTGTAAAGCTGTCAATCATCTCACGTGAATCACGTGATCAAAAGGATGTCCTTCACATCCAGGACCCCTCACATCCAGCACACTCCCTCTTTGAACTGTTGCCATCTGGTCGACGCTACAGAGCACTGAGCACTAGAACAACCAGACACAGGACCAGTTTCTTCCCTCAGGCAATCCATCTTATGAACAGCTGATAAAAACGGCGAACACACTACACTTTATATTTATATACACACACACTTTATTTATCTAACACACATACTTAGTATACACTTAAATTTTGCACACAATATATATGTACATACATAACTGCATTTTGTAATATACCTGCCTACAATTGTAATTTGTATATTGTCATTCACTATCTACTTATTTGTATTTTTTATTCTTTTATTATGTGTTTTATGTTCTGTCGCTGTCATTCTGTTGTACTGCGGAGCTTCTGTCACGAAAACAAATTCCTCGTATGTGTAAACATACCTGGCAATAAAGCTCATTCTGATTCTGATTCTGATTCTGCAATGAAGCTGTCTGTCATTGCCATAGACAGTAAAATAAAGGTCATTGCAGTCTGTGTCATTGATAAAATATATTAAAGACAAAAGTAAAAAAAAAAAAAAAAAAAAAAAAAATGGATTCCAGCTTGTTAAATGTGAATATGTTCTAGTGTCTTCTCTCCTCTGTGACAGTCAACTGGATATCTTTGAGTTGTGGACAAAACGAGAGGACCATTTGAGGACCATTCCCGGGCATTTGGAGAAACACTGATCCACATTTTTCTGACATATTAATGACCAAACAACTAACCAAATAATTTAGAAAATATTCAACAGATTAATCGACTATGAAAATAATCCCAAATCCCTAATCATTACGTATAAGTGCATTGCATTGGAACCCCTGGATATAAGCCTCCCTCTCTATTCCTCTTTAAAAAAAAATTTTCTTTATGTTTTGTCATTTAGTAAACTTTATAGATTTCAACCTTATTATTCCTTATTGAGTCTCATAAACAAGAACTTAGATTAATGCATGAATTGAATAGTGATTGTGTGACCTATATGAGGTAACAACCAGTGATACCCTTGGTAGTAATATCAAATAATTGCCTATAGCGATGTCATCAGGATACACATACACCTGGTAGGCAGTGGCCCACCTTACCGTGACCATGATGTGGTCACCCAGAATTTATAGTTTACCCACCTCTTTTTTTACCACTACACCTCTTTATTTATATATATATATATATATATATATATATATATATATATATATATATATATATATGTGTGTGTGTGTGTGTGTGTGTGTGTGTGTGTGTGTGTGTTAATTCCAATAGTAGATCCAAAATATCTTTTATTTACAACTTTGAAAAAATCGGATATTTTTTTATTTTTAATTTGATATGACCTCCTCGTTGTTTCAGAGTGCAGGTGGCATTTCATGAGTGACTCTGGGTGCCCCTTTTGTTCAGGGGTTCCAGTGTGTGCCAAGAAGATTGGGTAGATTTCCATAGGCAGCTGACCCGTGATCATGGGGCCCAAAGCACTGCATTTTTAAGCATTAAATCCAATTTTGTGCAACAGGAAAGCACAAATGAACTTATCACATGTTCCAGTCAATCCTTAAATAAACAATCAATAGAGAATTATGTGTTTAACTTCAATGCCACTTTTATTTACAAGACATTGAGCATGTGAGGTGCTGTGCTTTTAAAAATATTGCAAACCATTAGGGGGAGACATTAGCCTGTTAGATCGCAGATGCTACTACTTTTAACCCTAACTTTTTACAGTACTTTCTACAGTAAATATATATATTTTACAGCACTTTACAATGTAAGGTCATAGATTAACTTTCTGTACAGTGATATTTATAAAATGTTTTAAAATTGTAGTTCACAATGGATCCTGCTAGAGCTGCCACTGTGAGGAAAATTTCCCTGCAGTTAATCGAGGTGTGACAGCACCATTAATACCAGTTTCACCGTGGTTTTCCTCTTTTCCTCACTTTTAAATAGCTTACAAATGTGTGCGCATTATACTTTCACTTTCGAATTAGTGGCAATTGTCAATTCTGTGATTGCTTGAATGAAAAAAATATATATAAATTCACTGATATTAAAACTTTTATTAACATAACAAATAAAAATACCACCATGCATACGCCGAAAAAATTTGAAAATTGGACACAAAACAAATAAGAACCATAAAACTATTATTTTAAAACTATAAAACCTATATTAGAATGTTTTTAAAACAAATTAAGAAAATAAAATAGGCCTAAATAAATTACACAAAGTTTAAATGAGATAAAACCAAATAAATAAGAAACTAATATGAAAGAAAAACCTCCAAAATTACCTTTAGCCTACATTAATGACAAGTCAGCACTCAATAAATAAATAAAAACACTGCAAATTGGCATTTATTAATAGTGCTTAATAGATTGCACACACGCAAAGATTCTTTTTGGTTATACCTTTGCCAACAAGGGGAAGCTACTTTGGTCGTCTTTCCACCAGACCAGAGGATCCTGCTCTACAAGAAAGGGGGACTCCTGAACATAGGTGGCGATTTCCATCACCAACTTTTCTGGAATAGTCCGATTTACTGTTGCAGTGCCTGCTTTTTCATTTTAATAAACTGAGTTTTTTCTTTTTAGATTCGATTAGATTCAACTTTATTGTCACTGCACATGTAGGTACAAGGCAACGAAATGCAGTTAGCATTTAACCAGAAGTGCAATAAGCAGTAAGTACAAAATATACAAGGTCTATAATATGTACAATAACTATACAGATAAGTATTATGGACATCATTTACAGATTTTAAATACCATTAGCATGATATACAGATAGGTGTACTATGAACATACTATACAGATGGATTATATAAAAGTGTATGTACACTAGTATAGGCAGAACTATGAACGTATGAACATAATTACACTATTGCAATGGACAGTAAAGTGCATAGAAAATATTTCAGTGTGCAACTGGATTATTCAGATGAACAGACAGTAGTGCAAGTAATAACAAGTTACTGTTTTTTGTTGTTGTGAATAAATAAATAAATCAGTCAGTGTTGAAGAGGGGGAGGAGTCTGTGTGTGTGGTGTGGGGGGTGTTGAGGGGTGTCAGAGGGCAGAGTTCAGCAAGGAGACAGCTTTAGAGAAAAAGCTGTTCCTGAATCTTGTGGTCTTTGTCCGGAGGCTCCTGAAGCGCCTCCCGGAGTGCAGGAGATTAAACAGTCCATGTTCAGGGTGAGAGGAGTCCTTGAGAATGCTGCGAGCTCAACGTAGACAGCGTTTCCTCTGGATGTCCTCAAGAGCAGGAAGTGGTGTCCCTGTGATGCGTTGGCCAGTTTTTACTACCCTCTGCAGTGCCTTGTGGTCAGCCACTGAGCAGTTCCCATACTAGACTGTATGGTCTCTTCTGAACTAAATTATTGATAATTATTATTTTTACTTAATTCAAATTAATTTTTAAGAAAAAACAAATACTTAAAAAAATCAAAAGGACAGTGGGGACGGTGTCACTGTTGGAAAGGGATGTAACCGGTGTTGCAGCTTAAAAACGGTAACAGTCAACAAAGTTTATTGCCGCAAGCCTAGATGCTGCAGAAATTTTACAACACATTAAATAGGTCTAAATTTGTTTACATGCAAGAAATATGACTATTGCTATAATGTTCTTATATCAAAACTGAAAGAGGCTGTTCTTTCTGCCAGCCATTGCTGTGGCTTCACACCCAGCTGAGCTGGATTCTTTACTGTATTAATACAAATTAACACTATACTTCTTTTGTGTCAGGTTCAGTAAAAATCTGAACGTACTAACAAAACCTTGAGTACTGCGTCACTAGATGCTATGGGGAAAAACTATTTTTTATCGCAGTATCGCAGTGTAACATCATGGTCATTTGTTTGTGGAGTAAAATAAAAATGAACCAATGGCATGTCAGCAGGGGCTGCGTGAGGCTATGTCCAATATGGGTATCTGGCTATATGAGCAGGCATTCTGGCATAGGATCCTTAGGTTACTTTGACTGAAGCGATGACACTGAGTTGTTCAGCTCCATAGCACAGCTAACAATGCAGTACTCATTCCGATATCTCAGGGAACTGAGGTTACGTTACAATTCTGGCGAGTTTGAGCTTGTATGGCCAAACCCAACTCAGCTAGTTACGCCCTCTGGCAGGTGCATGCCAACTATGTAGAAAGGACCCTAACCTGTGAGGCAGGGATGTCCAGGTTGTAAAACTGAATAAATTTGGATGGCTAGGCCCAGCCAGGTGGCACAAAGATTTCTGCGATAGATACACTGCTAGACAAAGCCCAAGAGTTTACTAGAATAATTGTGTCAACTATCCACCGTGAAAGTCTTTGCTTCGTGCCTGGATGACCATTTGTGCAGCCACAGAAAGCAAATAAAGAGCTGTTCTGACTGACTAAATGGGACTAAAATGAGTGCTCAATGTAAAACCTCAGCACCCTGACAGGGCAATGTAAATACAACAGGTCCTCCTATGAGGAAGGAAGTGCAGAAAGTGTAACAACCTTTGCTGTGAATGGAGTGGAAAGAACTTTAGGTACAGAACCATGCCTTGCCTTCAGGAGTCCCTGGGCCCAAACTCAAGGCAGGAAGTGCTCACAGAGCATGCCTGCAAGTCTCCCACTTGTTTGACCGATGCTAAAGCCAGTCGCAGAGCACTCAGAATAGTGGACAGATCTCATGTTGGGACGGTAAAGGGGTGAGGTGGGTTCAACCTCCTGAACCCTTTCAGAAAGCAGATGATTAAGTTGTTCCTGCCCACCAATTATCCAGCTAAAGGAGAGTGAAAAGCTACTATAGCAGCTACATAGACCTTGAGAGTGGAAGGGGAGTGACCCTTATCCAACATCTCTTAGAGGAAGGAAAATATCAACGACATGTCACAAGAAATTGGTTCTTTGACACGGGCTCCACACGAGGTGGAAAAGACCAACCATTTAAGGGAATAGAGATCACTCACAGACAGAGCACTAGCCTGATACATTGTATTTAAAACACTCTCAGGAAGGTCTGCAGGCTCCTATCAAGTGGCTAGAGGTGAGGAGCCCACAGCTTGGGCTGGGGGTGCCATAACGTCCTGTTTGTCTGAGAAAGGAGGTCCTGCCTCTTGGGATTGAAGCTCATTGAATCAATGTTAGTTCCTCCAGTTTGGGGCCACTAGGAGAGCATTGTGTTCTTGTTCAATGATTTGCCTGATTACCTGAGTGATCAGGGTGATTGGGGAGAAAAAGTAAAGGAGGAGGTTGGGCCAGTAATTTTTCTTAAATTAGGCAATGAAAGCTGTCTTCTGAGGCGAAGAGTTTGACCTCTGCCTTCCCAAAGATCTGTGGTCCGCAAATTCTAAAATATCTGCTCTTTGGTTCAACCTGCCCGGCACATGCATTGCTCTCAACGAACACAGGTTGAGCTGAGCACATTCCAAGAGGTGCTCCACCAGAATGAAGAGGTGCTTCGAGGAGAGCACTCCCTGGTGATTTATATAGGACACCACTGTCATGCTGTCTGAGTGAGCTAGAACATGGTGACCCTTTAGGTCTGGCAAGAAGGACTCAAGACCCTGACACAATGGCAGCATTTCCAGGCAGTTGATGTGCGGTGGGCCCATGGGCCCAAAGCCTGTTTGCCATTGCACACAGCTTCCCAACTAATGTTGGATGCTTCTATTGAGACAACCTTCCTTTTGCAGACCATTACCAAAACCATGCCCAATACAGCCAATGAGGGTTTTTTAAAGGGGCCAGAGCTGCCACGAAGTCCTGGTCCACCTTTATATACAGCCATCTGTGACAACAAGCGTTCGATGGAACTCGTGGTTTCAGCCAGTACTGAAGGGGCTGCATATAAAATCAAGCCTAGCTGTAGAATCCGGGAATGGAGAGGCTCCAACTTTGAAGGAGGCCATGAGCAGCAGTATGGCCAGTTCACATTCTGGCACGTTCTTGGGCTGGGTCGAAATATGCTCCAAGGAATGATATCGTTGGTTGGGGAACATTGCACTCTGTAACAGATCTAACACTGTTACCTTAGCAGTTGTGTTTTTCCGTGCCATTAGCTGGCACTAACCAGCCAGGTACTGGACTTGAAGAAGGAGGCAGATGTTTGGATAGAGGAAGTAATGGCTTTCTTGTTCTATTCCAAACCACTTTCTGAGGTCCTATGATTGAGGGATTTGTTTCATTTTGGTCAATCAGTAAGTAGTGTTGTTGTGTTTATATGCATTGTTTGTTTTGGTAATTTGAACTTAATGGGTAATTGTTGTATTGTGTAATTATTGATTATTGAGACAGTCATGAATGCTAATTATGAATGTGTCTTTATTTAGATGGACATTATACCTTGCTTTTTTTCTTACGAGGAAAGATTTCAAAAGGTTTGTTTCCACAAAATGCCTCCTTGGTGGTTTGTTGCTGGATGCATTAACCCTTGGAATGTTTTACACAAACACAAAGAGCAGGTGGATACTACATGAGGAAGACAGGAGGACTCTTTCTTGGATCAAGTTTGACTTGCTAATGTCAACATTGGTTTACCACTAACTGAACATTGCTTTCCAAGTGTGGGGATTTTTGCGAAACCCGGAACTGAACGGTGCTCGGAGTCAAAACCCAGGCTGCTTGGGGGATTGCTTGGGGGGTGGTCTGGCTGCAGCAATACTAACCCCCCGCCTCTTCCTGTCCCGCAGATGCTTGATGGTTCCCTCCTTCTTCTTCCGGTGCCTATGAAATGTGTTACATTGGTGCCGAAACCCGGGAGGAAGGAGGGACATGCTGCTAGAGAGCCTTGATCGCTGTGGCGAATCCAAGGTGCCATTGAGAAGCTTTTAGTCTCGGGAGTACCCCCCTGCCTGCGAGGGGCAATGGGGGTATGTGATAAGTTGTGTGGGTCTGAGCTGTGAGAATGGAGTCCGGCTGGTGGATTAAGTGATAATGCATGATACCTGCGCCATTCACCGGTCTGAGACCAGTCCAAGACGAGAGAGGACCAGGCCTTGATTTTATGTTGTTTTGGTTTTGTTTTGGTTTTGTCGTCTATGAGGGGCTTTTGCACAATTTAAAGTTTTATGTTTATTTTGTTATTAAAGTTTGTGTTTAAAAATTTGCCAGTTCCCGCCTCCTTCATGTGACTACAAATTGTGTTACAGGGATAATCACTCAAATGCCATCAGGCAATTGTTTGCAACACATTAAAAGATGCTGATGGAATTCCTTCTACCTTATTCCTCATTCCTTAATCCAACTGAGGAGTTCTACTCAGCATGAAGGTGGAAGGTCTTTGATCGCCATCCACATACTCAGATGAACCTGCTGGCTTCCATGGATGTAGGCTGTGCCCAGTAGACACAGAGGCTGGATAAGACATTCCAAAAGATTTTTTTCACATTGCAAAGCAAGGTAAGATATTCATTGTGATGTAGATGAGATTCTGTGGGCTGACAGACTGGCACGTCAGGAGGTGTAGACAGACACTGCACTGCAATTCCTCAAAGTACTGCATGCAAAAGTTAGTCCTAAGAGATGTTTCCTGTGTTTGCCATTCTAATTTTCTATTTTTGCCTTTGTACCCATATTTATTTTTCCTTTCTACAGTATATCACAGTGACACTTTAATGTTTATTTTTTATATATTTTTTTGTCAGAACACTTTTGAAAGTGTTACTGTGAATCCTATCCATTCACTTTCAATCAATATCCCACATACAGTAATGTGTACATTTTTAATATTCTGGATTTTAATACAGTAATTGTCATCCAGACCATTGCCACTGTTTACATCAGGTAATACTAACAGAGCAATGTTTTATTGACAACATGACTAATCATCTTGTTTGTGGACAATGATACAAGGATTTTTCATTCTGATGGCACTGAAATGTTCATTGCCAAATATTTACCTTTGAGAGATGAACTAAAGATTTTGAGTAAGTTACAGGCTTTTGAAGGTAATACATTTTGTGGTGCTGTTTGTACTAATTGTTTTGACAAATGCACATGCTTCTCTGCAAATGTTAAGGGTGATTCAAGAAATGCACCATGGAAAACTGAGAAAAACTTTAAAAAGACTTTAAAATGCAGTCCAGTTATCTAGGTTAGAAGAGTAAAATAAAAGCAGTCCACTGGCCCTTTAGAAAGTTTAGTTGCATAGATAACTCTTTGAGCAAATTAGGACATTATGAGTGTTTTTCAGGGGTGTGATCTGTATAAGTTTGCTTGCACAGTGGGCTTTGCCCTAAAACAATAAACACATGCACTGAAGATAAAGCAACTGTGCAGTATGCTGTGTTCTCATGAAACTCTGTTCATCGTGAAGTCTTTAGTTCCTCTGAGATGCCCACTGAACCCTCTGCAGAGTTGAGTCACCATCTTTGGTCAGTCCAAGACTCTGTTATCATAATAATGTTTTGAGGACTATAAAGACAACAGGCTGATCTCTGGATAATTGCACACAATGGGGTAATTGAAGTTTTGTTCTTGTGATTTACCGATGAGCTTGACGTTATCTTGCACAGCTCTCATGTGAACTTTAAAAAGCTGCCTGGCTACATATTGTAAAATTTCTTATAATATCTGTTTGAGATCAGAGAATGTCAGTTTTGCAAAATGTGAGTATAAATCGGCTTTGGCTTTGCTCGTCATGAGTGTCTGGTATCTCAAGAACTACTGCAGAATACATATAGTTTAAATAAAATGGTAAAAGTTATACTCTTTCTTTAACCTGATGTTTTAGGAAAAACAAAAGTTATCTTCTGTGCAGTTGTCAGTTCACAAAAGTCAGAAAATTAGCTTTTGGTAAAACTTTATTGTACAGTAATTACCAAATCTCACTAATAATGAATTGTTTATTAGTATGCATATTACCGTAATGCTTTAACCCAGGGGTCTCTGGTTATCTTAAGGTGTTCATGCATATTACTAGCATATTGGCTGTTTATTAGTACTTTTAAAGCACATAATAATGCCTTATTACTATATGACCATATTTTAAGTCACTTAAAGGGATAATTCACTTTCAGATTAAATTTTGATATGTTTTAGATTACCTCAAAGGGATCCAAGATGTAGGTGTCTTTGTTTCCGCAGTAGTTTCCATTTTGATATTTTTAGGTCAAACCGTTCTTATCTGTGACTCATATAATGGAGGTCTATGGTCACCATCTCAAAGAGCATGCACAGAAAAGTCCAAATTAAACAATTCCCCATCGTAAGTTCACATTGATGACCTAAGACATGAAACAAGCGGTTTGTGTAAGAAAACGAACAGTATTTATATCGTTTTTACCTCTTGTACACAACCACATCCAACTGATCTGAGGGTGCAGGTGCTTCCTGGTGTGTGACATCCGCGCATTCTGGCTTAGTCTCCACAAGTGCGGAAAGCGCCGGAAGTAATCTCTCACACGTGTATGTAACTCATTGTTTACACAGAGATTTTGGAAGTGTTACCTTTCACTGTGAAGATCTAAACATATTTAGACGTACAGGAAATCGCAACGGAAGACGATTTTGATATATCAACAGACAACGCTGAATTTTTTTCACAACCATATTTATCTGAACCAGAATACACAGATCAAGAACTCAGAGCGATGGAGGAAGCATCCGCTGCAGCAGCACATCTTCAAGCCTCAGAGAGACAGAGAGACAGAGATCTCTTTAAAATTGGTGGTGTTTTAGTAGCAAGTGTTGTGAGATGCCAGCAGAAATGGAGAGCATATGTTGTCACCAATGGAACATAGCAATGCTACAACTACAAGACAAATTGACAGTATCGCATCACACACCTGCCTGACTGAAGATCCTGAGTTTCTCCACTGTTGAGCCGCAGCATTTTGCCCGTTGTGTTTAGTTTGCCACGTATACACTGGAGGCGACGTCCAATGCCAGAGGGACCCAATGACACGCTGTCAATAGAGTGAGTAATGTGTTGTATTTTTATTATAATCGCAACGATTATAGGGTGCATTATAAACCAATTAATTAATTACAATTACTGCATTATATTTCAGACAGTGCAGATTGACAGCGTATCGTGTGGTAAAGAGTAAACAATGAGTGATATCCACACGCGAAAGATCACTTCCAGAGCTTTCCGCACTTGCTGCAGACTAAGCCAGAACGTGCACACATGTCACATCAGGAAGCACTCGCGCACTCAGATCAGTTGGACGTAGTTGTGTACAAGAGGTAAAAACGATATGAATAGTGTTCGTTTTCTCACACAAACTGCTTGTTTCGTGTCTTAGGTCATCAGTGTGTACTTACGATGGGGAATTGTTTAATTTGGACTTCTCTGTGCATGCTCTTTTAGGTAGTGACCATAGACCTGCATTATGGGAGTCACAGACAAGAACAGTTTGACCTAAAAATATCAAAATGGGAACTACTGCGGTAACAAAGACACCTACATCTTGGAAGCCCTTGAGGTAAGCTAAAACATATCAAAATTTAATTTGAAAGTGAACTATACCTTTAAACCTACCCCATACCTAAACTTAACAACTACCTTACTATTACTGTAGTAAGCAGCATATTGTTTTTTATTGAGGCAAAAAACAAACAGCAGATTCTTTCAGGAACAAAGCAAGTGATTGTGTATGAATGGGTTATTTAATTATTCACTATCTATTCATTCAGAAATGCAGCTTCATTTAGTCAATGTTTTTTTTTTCTTGGAGAGATTCTGCTGTGACTCTTTTTAACTGGAGAAATATAGCAAAAACATAAATTTGTATCTAATATGCAACCAACTTAATATTAAAGGGATAGTTCAACCAAATAGCAAAATTATTTAATTAATAACTTACCCTCATGTTGTTCCAAACCCTTGAGACCTCCGTTTATCTTTGGAACACAGTTTAAGATATTTTAGATTAAGTCCGAGAGCTCTCAGTCCCTCCATTGAAGCTGTGTGTATGGTCTACTGTCCATGTCCAGAAAGGTAAGAAAAACATAATCAAAATAGTCCATGTGACATCAGAGGGTCAGTTAGAATATGTTGAAGCATCGAAAATACATTTTGGTCCAAAAATAGCAAAAACTACGACTTTATTCAGCATTGTCTTCTCTTCTGTGTCTGTTGTAAGAGAGAGTTCAAAACAAAGCAGTTTGTGATATCACGAATCATTCGATGTAACCAGATCTTTTTGAACCAGTTCACCAAATCAAACTGAATCGTTTTAAACTGTTCGCGTCTCCAATACGCATTAATCCACAAATGACTTAAGCTGTTAACTTTTCTAATGTGGCTGACACTCCCTCTGAGTTCAAACAAACCAATATCCCGGAGTAATTCATTTACTCAAACAGTACACTGACTGAACTGCTGTGAAGAGAGAACTGAAGATGAACACCGAGCCGAGCCAGATAACAAACAATAGACTGACTCGTTCTCAAGTCAAGAACCAGTTGCATCGGTTTTCAGATCACCGGTACTTCTTTCGGACAGTTTTATTCAATAAACCGGTTCAACAGTTCTTTTTTCACTTGACGTAATGGCATCATTGGTGATGATTGCCCTTGATTCAAGCCTTCGGTTTACCCACACCCATAACACTAGCACAGAATTAGTTACATTTAGCTGACGCTTTTATCCAAAGCGACTTACAACTGTTATGTATGTCAGAGGTCGCATGCCTCTGGAGCAACTAGGAATTAAGTTTCTTGTTAAGAACGGATCTTGTTCAGGGACACATTGGTGTCTCACAGTGGATTCGAACCCGGGTCTCTCACACCAATGGGCATTTGTCTTATCCATTGCGCCAACACCACCCTCATACCCTCAGTTCAGAATCAATCAACAAAAGAATCCGTTCGGTTCAGACACTCTGTGTGTCGGTCTGCTTCAGGCTGAATCACACATGCGCGGTATCATCAGCTCCTCGGTTCTTGAATCGGGTGCGTCTGACAGAAACGGTACTTGACTCGAGAAAATCCCTTTGGCGTCTTCACTGAACTATTTTTTATACCATTTGCAATAGTGCTGATATTCAGGAAAACGTGATATTTGCTTAACTATATCATGGGATACTACAAAAATATATATATTTTTTTTGCCTACATATCATGACTTTTGGGGCATTTTATAGATTACATTAGATGACATTATAGATTACATCACACAGTGAAAGCATACACAGTAGTTGGCTACTTCACTTGACTCAAAAGAAAACAGATAGAATAGCTAGTGTTAGAGGTTTTATATATGTATATATATTTGTATTATAAAAGAAAATAGAATACAAAAATATTAGAAAGGTAGTTAGAATTTTGTTTTGTTTTTTAGTATAGAGTTAGAATAGTGAGTGCTAAAGTTAGACGATCAAATAAAGCATTTTATTTAGTCTTTATATATATATATATATATATATATATATATATATATATATATATATATATATATATATATATATATATATTTACATATTTAAAACAACTTACAAAATTATTGTAGATAATGCAAATCATACACCCATTGTGTGTCTCCATGCTTTTGTGACACTTGTTTCAGTTTCCATAGAGACAAATAAACACATATTTTATTTAAATACTGTAAAATAACAGGTAGTTTCAGACCTGGTTAGAAATATTTATGGCCATTGGCAGGTGAGGCTAAATGAAGAAAATTGAGCTTGATTGTATATGATTTAATCATGTGCACACAGAAGAACATCTACGTTAAAGAAAAGTGTTTTAGAAAATCAATGCTTATTACCCCTGGTGTACATATCTTCATTTACATGGTGAAGTGAACCTCAGTGCTCTACAAATCAATGATATCAGCAATATACCGCTCCCCCCACCTTCATAAACAGAACGGATAAGAATGGCTGTGCGTGATTGATTAGTCCCTGCAGTGTGTGTCAGCACCTATCTGCTCTCTGCACAGAGCTCACACAAAGATGGGGTCAGCTTGTTCTTCTTGGAAGCAGATGTGATGTTCTGTCCTGGGGAGGAGACAGCAAGCTCAGGCAGCACTCCAGGAACACCTCAAAGTTTTCCTGTCTCTGTCCCTGCAAATCTTCCTTGGCTGCACTTTATGTTTTAACCTTTGCACTTTAACGGTACCACAAAATGTTGCTCTGTACACTTGACAGATGCCACGTCTATTTAAAAAAGACCTGTGTGTTCTGTTGCTGTCTGTCCAACTGTTTTTGAAAGTGAAAACTCATCCAGGTACTTCAAGCTTGAATGCTCAGCTACTAGACATGTGAATTACTACACTAAATTCAACCTTAATCTTATAACTGTATATTTTTTGTATATTGTTGGAGCGGAATTTCCTAATATGGATCCTAAGGGCACTTTTCCCGGAAGAGCGCGCGCTCCTTGTATAGCAGAGCACAGAGAGCACACACATTTACTGATCAGAGCGAGAGACCAAAATGTCACAAGTTTTTTTGGTTGCCAGGGCAAGACAACCCTGCACAGATTACCAAAAAAAAACAGCATTAAGGGACCAGTGGATGGAGTTTATTTTTACAGAGCATCAACGGAGTTGTGCAAGTGTTTTTGTTTGTTCCCTGCATTTCGAAGATGCTTGTTTTACAAACAAGGCCCAGTTTGACGCCGGATTTGCGTATCGTTTATTTCTAAAGGATAATGCAGTCCCAACGAAAAAGGGTCACGATCGTGTGTTGGAACCGCAGGCAGTGAGTAAAACTGCTTCAAATATCTCTGTGTTGTTAACTTAGCTATTGGCGCGTAAGCACATCAAGTAAACAACATGCGATGTTGTCATCAAACTGCACTTTCCACATGTACAGCTTAGAAAAAAAAAAAAAAAAAAAAAGACGACATAAAGTGGAACTTAGTCATTTTCCAAAACCGCTAAGCAAATATATACAGTTTCAATAAATACCACATAGAGACGTCGTTGCTGCTGCTGCTCTTGTTAAATTTCAGCCTCTGGATCTGATTCTGGATCATAAATATACGCTGAATCTGACTGTTAGCCATGGTTTGTTTTGGATGATGTTTTTTTCCTCACGGTAATGTCACAGCTTCCAGATGCTCTCAACGCAAAATCCTACTCGCGCTCGTGATTCTTTAGCTCCGCCCACACGTCACGCCTCCAGGCGCTTGGGACTTTGCTCAACAAGTTGTGACAGCTAGAAGTACAGGGAACGTTGCAGAGTCTGAAAGGAAGGCTGATTTCAGTGAAGAGGCTACTGTGACGGGCAAAGAAAAAGTTAAGCAAGCTGAGTGTGAGGCAAGAAGAATACCGTCTGGTGAAGGATACTGTCGGCCCGCATGACTTATGCCGGATGATAAGGTTCAAAGCCCTGCTATCAGACTGCTGAGAGTAAAAACATCCACCAGCTCTCCAGAGGAGACACCATCAGACAAACTGCTTTTGTTTTGAGAGCAAACTGACGTCCATAAGGATGCTGAGATAACTTCCTGCTTACCTGACTTGTGCATCATTCAAAATTACATTGAAAATGGCTTTTAAACTCAAATGTGAATGTTAGGAAGTACAGTTAGAATTAAAAATAAGACATTTACATGACTAAAGAAAAGCATTTAACTAGCTTAATTTTTCAAGACTGAATGTTGGCACAAAAGATAAACTCTTTATAAAAGTTTTAAAATGTATGGGCCAGATGTTTAAAATGAAAATGATTACCGCATCTACAACAAATGAACAGAACTGCTCATATGGTGTTATTGAACAGCCAAAATGCATATTTTTCATTTTTAGTGTTTGAACACCCCATATATGGCAATTCAGCTACTATCAAGTTGACATTCATGAACTGAAGGAGAGACAATTATTGTTTTTCAATTTCAAGTTTGAATTATCATCTCACTTCTTTGTTTTGTCTTTTTGTGTTTGTTAATGTATGTAAACCAGAGAAAAAGGCAGTCCTACCAAGTGCACAGTTTGGCATCAGTGAAAATACATCTCATATTTTAACGGTGGGGTCCCAAACCAAAAAAATATTTCAAAATGTAATTAAATTCTGATGCCAACCTAATTGTTTCCTTTCTAGATATGGCCATGGAAGGGCGGTATGTGTATGGAACTTTTCCCTGCACCGCCAAAAAAAAACAAACAAACTACAATTTAATTAGAAATTATATATCATGTTTAAAGTCCACATTCAAAGTCTCTGTATAATAGTTAACATACATTTGTGCTTATACTTTTGTTCAGTTCTACATGAAAGTTGCTTGTCAACTGCAAACACCGGATAGAAGTGATGTGTTGTGATGTCTATAGTTTTCTGTTTGGCATCACTGACATTGCATATTGGGTTGAACAATATAGCAGAATTAACCAGGTGACATGTCTTACACATCAATACACATCAAGAAGTCACTATGTGAATCATGACTGATTGGGTGGGTTTGCCTGAAAAGGCATTTCCCTCCTGGGGCTGCACTAATGAATTGTTTAAGCAATGTGAACAAAGAAAATGAAAACAAATTAAGCTCTATTTAGGAGAAAGATGCTGACATTAGGAAGGATCAAACAAACCTTGGAAAGCATGCAGGCACTTTGGAAATCAGCTTGACACATCTTACCAGTGCAGGAGAGATTGAAGCCTTATAGTGGAGCTATCTGCTCAAGAGATTTCCCCATGAATACTTCAGAAATGTTAATGTTTTATGAAGGATTACGTATGCTACTACTCATTATTAGTGTTTATCAACTAATCAAGTTGGCCCTCACAGCATCTACAAAATTTGCAGATGAAATATTTTGGCTAAATTGATAGTGCTAGTTTTGAACACAAAGTGGAGCAATCTCAGTGATGCTGTTGAGCACATTTCACCATGTTTAAATTTGTCAGATTTTCCCCACGTTTGGCTTAAAGGGGTCATATGATGCAATTTCAAGTTATCCTTTTTTCTTTGGAGTGTTACAAGCTCTTGGTGCATAAAGAAGATATTTAAAGTTGCAAAGACTAAAGTCTCAAATCCAAAGAGACATTCTTTATAAAATTTAAGACTTGTCTACGCCCCCCTAAAACATCTCGTTTAAACATGCCGCATGTCTACGTCACTATGCGGGAAGATTTGCATATGCCCTCCCAAATGTTCACGCAAAGAAAGAATGTGTAACCTTTGGTACTTGCTGTAGCCACCGGTTTCCCCTGCTCAGGGAGTAGGAAGCAATGGACACTGTGTAGAGACCATGTCAATGGGAACACAGTTCATGCATGAAGCTCACTTCTAACGAGCTGATTATCTGAATCAGTTGTGTTAACAAAGAGAAACGTGTAAAATATTTTTTGCAGCGCGTTGCAACACAATGCCTAAAAACAGAGTGTGAGTCATTAAAATCAGTAATTATGTCCCCACTCGATGCAACAAATGGCTCGTTAATGATGTTTTTTTATTGGTTTTGTCTTGTCGTGATACAATTGTCAGCCTTGTCTCTGTCATGCTGTCTGGTCTCTGTTACCCTGGGTGTCCACTAGTGGGCTCACTTCCCCTTGGCACCTCACTGTAGGCACTACAATTCCCACCAGCCTTGTCCCTTCATCACAATAATTGCACTCCTGTTAATTACACCAGGTGACTTCACTTATTAGTCATTAGTCTTTTCCTGTTGTCTGCATGGAGTCCTTCCTTCCGTTTCCTTCCGTACCCAGTCTCTCCGAGTTCCTCGCATTCTGAGTTCCTTTTCCTGTTTCCGTTCCTGTTCCCGTTCCTGTTCCCTTCCGGTTCCTTCTTTGTTTGTTTATTTGGATGTTATTCTGGTTTTGACCCCGGCTTGTTGGATTAGGATTTGGATTACCCTTAATAAACCATACTGCTATTGGATCTCTCTTTCCCTGTGTTTCACTGGGTCCCGATCGTCACAGAAGGACTCCATCCACTAAGATCCAGCGGTATGTTTTTTTATGTTTCCTCCCCAGCCACCGAGCGGGATAAAAAGAGTGGTTTTGAGGGAACCCGCCTGGTCATTTTTCGTGGGACCAGGGGAGGTCGCAGAGGAGTGAGTGGTCGAGAGGAGGTCAGGCATCGCTCTCGAGACGAGGCCACCCTTAACTTGTTCATGTTCTCATTTTCAGACTTGCCTAACCAGACTTGCTCTTCTGTGTCATCGATCCCTGTGTTTCACTGGGTCCCGATCATCACAGTCTCCTGCAGAGAATCTGCTTACATGAAGAGCATTATCTGCAATGTGTTTCAGTGCAGTGTGTTTTAATGTGATGCTGTCTACAGCATATAGGACCTAAACACTTGAGCAGTTTCTTGTGTGATTTGTGTGATTTATGATAAAGGCCTACATGGAAGCTACCACTGAAGCTAAGCAGGGCTGAGCCTGGTCAGTACCTGGACGGGAGACCTCCTGAGAAAACTAGGTTGCTGCTGGAAGAGGTGCTAGTGAGGCCAGCAGGGGGTGCTCACCCTGTGGTCTGTGTGGGTCCTAGCACCCCAGTGTAGTGATGGGGACACTATACTGTCAACAAGCAGCGTCCTTCGGATGAGACGTTAAACCGAGGTCCTGACTCTCTGTGGTCATTAAAAATCCCAGGATGTCTTTCGGAAAGAGTAGAGGTGTGACCTCGGCATCCTGTCTAAATTCGCCCATTGGTCTCTGACCACCATGGCCTCCTAACAATCCCCATATCTACTGATTGGCTTCATCACTCTGTCTCCTCTCCACCAGTAAGCTTGTGTGTGCGTGTGTGTGTGTGTGTGTGTGTGTGTGTGTGTGTGGTGGGCGTTCTGGCGCAATATGGCTGCCGTCGCATCATCCAGGTGGATGCTGCACACTGGTGGTGGATGAGGAGATACCCCCTGTCTATGTAAAGCGCTTTGAGTGTCTAGAAAAGCGCTATATAAATGTAAAGAATTATTATTATTATTATTAATTATTATTATTATTATTATGGCCTAAAACCAAGCTATTCCCAGCATTTTATATAGGTCATGTTCTTTGATGCTGTACCTCCAATTACTCTGGAAAAGGTTTGTCTTTAAAATGAGTTTCACCTGTTCTCCAGATGTCTTTTTATGCATCCTCCCCCACCACAGACACAGTCGCATCAGTACACCAATAGAATACTCAAATGCTCATGGTATACAATAGACAAGATTAAATTAGATATAAGCATTGTGACCAAACAAAAGAATAAAAAAGCATTTACTCTCCACCGTAATGACTTTATCCAGGGCATTGTATGCAAGTGCAATTGAGAGACAGCCATAATGACATGCTGTATGAGGTGAGATTTGATTTGGTCTGATGACAGACACATAGCTGATGTGACCCAGCTGGGACAGAACAGCATAGCTGTGACAATGTGAAGGTTTTCACACTAATGAATGATTTGGACAGGATAGGAAGATCTGATGCTTGATTGCTGCCCTGACTGAATTTGACACGGGTGCCTAAATAAATAATTGTAGCGATTTAAAACCATAATATGACTTCAAATATATATGCAACTCAACATGTGAAAAATGCTTCTCTGTATTTATTTAATACAGTTTTACATGCATGTCACTATAATAAATTGTTGAGAAAGCAACAAACCCCCACCCTTGCTCTTATTTTGATAAGGATATACTGTATATAACTTAATGTTTAGAATTACTTGCCAGAAGCTATGAAGATGGTGGTGTGGTTAGATGCAGTGCCCCAGAGCTCTTCCTTTAGCAGCTGTAGTAGTGTTAATAATAGTAATGTAAAAAATTAGATCGCATCTAAGGGACTGGTATTTGGGACGTGCAACAAGTAGGGGTGTAAACATTTTCTTTAAAAACATTGAACTGTATTGTTCTCCTCCCACGGTTCGGCATACATGTGCACCATGGTTCTGATGATGCATTGATAATATGGTTTGGTGGGAAAAAGAAACAATGCATACAAGTCCACTTTTCTATGGTTCCAAATACAATTTGCATGTATTTCATTTGAGAGTACCTGTCTAGTCAACTCTTAATATGTAAATCTGTTGCTGACATCACAGTCCCTCATGTGTTGGTGTATTGTGTTGCGGACAGTTCAGCATGGCAAGTGAAGGAGATGACCTGGAAATAAAACCACCACTAGCTTCATATAAGTCTGCTGTCTGTGAACATTTTGGGTTTCCAATACATTACAGCAGTGATGATCAACAACAACAAAAAAAGAAACTCTTGGACAAACCAGTCATTTTGTGTAAAATTAGTTTGATGTGAGTACCGTATGCTCAAGGCAATGCATCTAATATGACCAATCATTTACGCCTTCGGGACCTGGGCATTGATAGAGCTTGAGCACAGGTGAGACTGAAACAGCACACATTGCCATCAGTGTTTCAACATGCACTGTAATTCAGACAGACACAGAAAAATAACGAATGTGTTGGGGGTTTATCGCCAAAGACAATAACTACTCTGTTATTGACAATGTGGAATTTTAGCATATGATTTCAAGACGCTCAAGTCGCGTTATCAAATCCCTTTGTGTACTCAGCAGAAAAGTTATTCCTGAATTGTATGGTGAAACATCAAGCAGAACTAAGAACTTGCAAATGCACAATATTTAGCTCTGACAATGATAGTTGGACCTCCAGGGAAACTGAAAGCTAATTAACTGTGTCATGTTCTACGACACTTAACTATGACACTAAATGTTCATTACATTTTGGCCTGGAAAACTGAAAGCTTGTCTTAGAAACATGCCCCCTTTTTGTAAGCCAGTTAGAAAGACCTTACAGCACCTTTCAGTCACCACAGATAATGCACAGAACATGGTGAATGCCATAAAAGAAGCGGCTGCACTAGGGACACAAATTGGATGTTTTGCACACATTTTTTTACTTGCAGCCAAGCAGGCAGTAGCACTTCAACAGATAAGGTGTCTGTCAAGTAACATTAGAAAATGAACAAAAAATGATGAACAAAAAAGAATGAAAAACATTGCAGTGTTGTCTGACAGTGAATGTAAACTGGCAGAGAAAATTATCAATCTGCTCAAACCCCTCAAGACAATAACCACTCTCTAGAGCACTGAAACAACCCCTCGGTCAATTGTCCTCCCTCTAAAGGCAATGATATTAAAATCCATGCAGCCTATAGATGACAACAGTCCAACCATAAAAGATGCCTAGGCAGCCATCTCTCAGGACTTAGAAAGCAGATACTGTACACAGATCCTAACCTTCAGGAGTATCTCAACAGAGCATCATTCCTTCATCCAAGGATTAAGACTCTGCCTTACCTTAATAAAGCCTTGTGCTTCAATGTTTGCAGTGGAGTCATCAGAGAGATCACTGAACAACGGGTATTTTTTATAATGAATAAATATATTTTATTTAAAAAATATGTTTTCTGAAAAAGGTAATTTAATAGTTTTTGTTGAGAAATAATAATGAAACCATTTTAATTGTGTGTAACATGTATTCTGTTAACTATCATTAATTGTTTCTATATTTTTGGAAGGTCAGTCTGTTGCAGCAGAAGCTGGGCCATCTAGAATCACCCAGAATCTTCTCCCCACAAGAAGTCTGCAATGTCAGAGCTATTTGGACAGTTTATTACTGGACCTGATAAGATAAAGACTTTTGATAATATCAGAGGAGAAGGTGATGTAAAACAAGGCAGAAGATAGCATTGAGACAGATGCAGATCCACTTGTATGCTGGAAGTTGCATGAGAGCAAGAATTCACATGTTGCTAAACTTGCAAAACAATACCTTTGCGTCTCTGCAACATCAATGCAAAGTTAAAGAGTATTGTCCACTGCAGGAGACATTTCTGAAAGAAGATCTCGACTTAAACAGTCAAACATAGATCTCTACACCACTACAGTCCTTTCTTACATCAACTTCTGCACAAATATTGTAATCCTGATAAGAAAAACTTATCAAGGTGTATCCCAATCAAAAGGCTTGGTTTAAAAAGCTTGGTCTTAAAAGTTTTGGAGTGTGGGAGCTGCTCAGCGTCCATGATGCAGCACTGAGATCACAGAGGGCTAGGGCTGACCTACACAAATGCATTATCTCAACAAAGCAAGAGCACAAGCAACACACTGAGGATAATTTTGATGAAAATAACTCCCACGCTATGTGGCAAGGTGTAAGGAATATCACTGACTATAAGCAGAGCAACAGCTATCCCACCTCCATTGATTCCTTATCAGTTAAGTACATTCTTTTCCGGCTTTGAGAAAAGCTCCAGCCTTCAGAAGATGACAGACCAAGATGCAGACATCAATTGTCCAGAGAGTGACCAGCCACTCATTCTTCAAAACTATAAGGTAATGATAGCACTCTCCAGCATTAACTGTAATAAAGGAAGAGAACTGAAGGCATGTTGAACATCTCACTGCAGTATTCACACATATTTTTAACCTGTTGCCACATAAAGCCACTGTCTCCACTAAAAAAATTCCACTATAATCCCTATGCCTAAAATGTCATTACCAGCATGTATGATTACCCGCAAATTGCTCTCACCCCGTTGATAATGAAATGCTTTGAGAGACTGGTCCTAATCCACATTAAAGCTTGCAACCCTCCTGACCTTGACAAATACCAGTTTGCATATAGGACTAACAGATCCACAGTGATGCTATTTCAATTGCACTGCATGCAGCTCTTACACACTTGGAAAACTCTAACAGTTATATCAGGATGCTATTTGTGGATATGGGCTCTGCATTTAATATCTTCAACCCAATAAAACAGGTCATCAGGTTAAAAACACTGGGTCTGGGAGCCCTTCTTTGCCACTGTGTTAAAAACTTACTTGCATATAGGCCTCAGGCTTGGCTATTATTGCTCTTCTTCCACACACAACTGTATCTTCTCTTACAATTCTAATATCCTCATTAAATTTGTAGACACCACAATTGTGGGACTCATACCTGACAATAATGAAACTGCCAGAGGGCAAGTTCCTGTGCCATCAGGAGATCCCAGTAGAGGATGTTCTTCTTTAGGACACTGAGGTGTAACTGGCTTCCCTCAGAGACTGCTGCCTAGCTTCTATCGCTGCACAGTAGAAAGTATTTTGACATACTGTTGTACTGTGTGGTATTTCAGCTGCACTACTGAAAACAAAACAAAACAAAACAAAAAACTAACAAAAACATAAAGATCTGCAGCGGGTTATGAAAGAATGATTGCCTCCCCAGTCCCAAATTGTGTGATGTGACATCTATTTAAATCATTTTCTCACGCGGGCCACAAATATCAAGCAGGAACCCTGACACCTTGGCTTGGAAGACTCCTTTTCGCCACTCTCCACTCAGGTAGACTCAGAACTCCTGGAACATACAATTACAGGCTAAGGAACAGCTTTTTCCCTATGAGCTTTGGACAGGCTGCAGAAGTTACAGAAGTCCTTTGTAACCCCCAGGTTTAGTGCAATAACAGATTATGTGAAATAATATGTCTGGGTTCTCTGGGATAAAGGATTCAAATGCAGAAATGTGACTCAAACTGATTTATTCTGTATCATCAGAAGATCAGAATCCTGGCCGAAATCAAGTACCAGACAGGCGACCACACCATGCAAAGCTTGCACAAACAGGAACAGGCAGGTGTAGAAATCCAGACAAACAGCCAATTCTCACGAAGGACATTCCTCCAGAGGAGACACGATAAAGTTCTAGGTTAACATGGGAACAAATGAGTGGTCGACAGATGTGTTTTTTGACAGTGGATGCCGATGCCGGTATCTTGGAAAGCAGGGGGGGCGATAGCCGATATAAAGCCGATATGATATTTAAAAATTATTATTATTAATATTTAAGAATTCTGAAATCATTTGACAATGGATTCAAAAATAAATGTGTAAAATAAACATACTTTAGATGAAAAGGTATTTTTCGTGAATAAATAAATATTTAATAAAAATATAATAAAAAGGAAGTAAACACTGTAATCAATGGGGCGCTCAGTATTCTGGGAAGTTTGTGTGCACTGGGAATAATATTTTTCAAATAAAGCCAGGGTAACCCTCATTTTACATACAGCACACAGTAAAATGACCTGAATATGAAAGTGCGCAAAATGCATAAAGCACAGCATAATTTGAAATCACAAGTTTAAAGTTTAAAGCATTCAATTCAAACAGAAAAAAAAAAAAAAAAAAAAAAAAAAAACTGACCCGGAAAACTAAAAAGATTAAGTCAGAACGACAAAACATTCTAGCAATGTGAAAACAAAAACTAGCATTAGAAACAGGAAAAATAAATACATAAATGAAAGAATGAGAATCAGCTGTGAGCATGTGAGCAGCTGACACACAAAAAAAGAAACGTAACGTTTGTGTATGTTTTAATAAAATGTAAATAATAATACTGCTAAGTAAAGTATAAAAATAACAGTTACTGTTACTGTACAACCTGCATTTAAGATGAAAAAAAAAAAAAACAATGAACATGCACATTGGACCAGTTAAAATAATTTTGAGTCACTTTAAAGGACTTCATAATTGTCATAGTAAAGGACAGTTTACACATTTTACTCGAAAATGATAAAATGTGAGCAAAATCTATGCTCTTTGATGATCAGTAAACTATATACAGACAAAAATGAATGATCTTATGCTTTGACAAAACTGAAATTAGGGACTGCTTGTTTTTTAATCATATCTAGAACAAAAGCTCTGCCCTGTAATGAAAGACAGTTTGCACTACTATTTTACTCTACAAAATGTAGAAGCTCATCCGGAGTTTGTAGGCATGCTTTTGTAAATGGTATTTTGTCAATGAAACTAACAGTTTATGATTTTGTACTTGAAAATAA